>NC_056750.1:782302627-782525127 GCF_019279795.1 Protopterus annectens | reverse complement strand
ATAGTCTCAGATACTGATATATCTATGAATTCTTTGATTAATTTCTTCATGCAGGGGATTCCACAACAAACACAAACTCCTATTAGGAGTAATCCTACCCCAATGGCAATCAATATGTTCATTAGGATGGAACCCCACCCCCCAAATACATTCTGGAAAAAGTCTGTCAGAGGGTTTGGGCCTGGTTTGGTCATGGCCGACACTTGCTGAATCACCTCAAGATGATCGTTAATTTCATGCTGATGATCAGGAATAAACACACAGCATTCTTCTTTGATTAAAGCACATATCCCACCCCTTGCCGCTAGGGTGAAGTCAAGAGCCATTCTGTTTTGGAGCACTACAGTTCTCATGGCATTCAGTTCATCAGTTATCAGTTCAAGAGCAGAAAAAGTTGCATTCCTCATTACTTCGAGAAGTTTAGACAGTTTTCGCAGCTCCCAAATCGGTTTAACTGCACCATATGCAGGTAATATGCCTGCCCATGATATGACAGCATCACTCAAGTCCATGTGCGCAAGTTTGGTTCCCACATTACAATGGTCTTTCCAGCCTGCTTTGATCTGTCCCACTGGATTCTCAAGTTTCTTAACAGTTTTTGGTTACATCTCGGGTATTTTGAATATTTCCCTGAGGCAAAACTGCAGTGTGTCGTATGGCCGGGACCAGGTATCCCAAAAAACAACTGCCAGACCAATTCTCAGGTAACCATTTATATGCTTTTTTACCACACACAAAATAACAGTCCTCTACCTTAGTTGTTACTTTATTACGAAATGACTGCCCTGCATGAAACATTTTCCTATCTATTACAGATAACTGTTTAAAAAGTACAGGATTACGTTGTACCTGATCAAGAGTCTTATGCATAGATTTAAGAAATGAGTTATAATCTGTACTACAAGATCCACCTAAATCATTTGCTTTTGTATAACATTTATACTGTACGGTGACATTACACTTGCTCCATCCCACTTGGATGGTATCATTTTTGTAAAAACATACAATTCCTTTTTGTGTTACAGGCAAATACAGTGCTACCTTATCATGTGCTTTAATAGCAACTGTGTCAAAAACCAGATTTTCCCAGGTCTCATTGACCCCTAGGGGGATAGCAGCCATCAATAAACCCCCGTATGCTGTTGGTATGGCCGTGCAGACCCAGCAGTTCGAAACATTAAAAGTCTCAGCATACACACGTGTAATTGCCTGATAAGTGTTAAAGTTCAGATGCCAGTCTATGTTTGGCTCATTACGTTTAATCAGTTCAACTTTTGTGGCAGGAAAAAGGAGTGGCCACAACAAAAAGAACAATGTGATTAGCATAGCTATCAAAATGATCATGCAAGTTTTCTGAGGTTGCTCAATGTCTCTATTCACTCTGTACCTGGCCATTATGTTCTCGTTGTACAACAGTAACAAAGTTGTTGTCCAATTTAAAGTTCTTAACCAGTTTACAGTGCGTCAAATGAATCCAGGAAGCTCGCTCCATGATCTTGACTGCAGTGGGTGTCGACAGTAGTACCTGGTATGGCCCTTCCCACTTCGGAGAACTCCAGTTCTTTTTCTTCACAATCTTCACCAGACCCAGGTGCCTGGGGCTACTGGTGCTTCCGATTTCAGTTGCTCTTTATCTGAAACAGAATTTAACTGCAAAAGTTTGTTATTCAAAAATCATCTCATATAACCTGCAAGTGAACTGTCAGCCTCTTGCTCTGCAGACATGAGAGGTTTCCACTGAGGTATATAATATGCCCTCCCAAACAAAGTTTCAAAAGGAGTCAATCCTTTTGCATTCGGAACAGTTCTCATGCTCAATAGTGCTAGAGGTAAACAGTGCACCCAGTTCTTTTGTGTCTCACTCATCAATTTCCTAAGCTTATTCTTCAACACCCTATTATGCCTCTCTACTAATCCTGCAGATTGGTGGTGGTATGCGCAGTGATTTTTTAACGATATTCCGAAATAGCGACTAAGTTGTTGCACTGTTTGGTTCACGAAATGTGTACCATTATCACTATAAATCTTTTCCGGTATGCCAGATCTGGGTATAATTTCTTTAACAAGGACCTTTGCAACAGTAGCTGCATCTGGATTTTTAGTTGGAAAAGCTTCCACCCATTTGGAAAACATATGTATAATGATAAGGCAATACGTTTTATTCTCACATTTATTCAGTTCTATGAAATCCATACAAATAGTATGAAACGGATACAGTGGTGTAGGGAAACTCCCTTGCTTAGGCTTCAATGCCCCTTGTGCATGATGCTTGTTACAAACATAGCATGCTGTACAAAAATTTTTTGTGTAGTTTGTAAATCCATACGTTGTAAACACTCAATTCACTAACTGTACCATCCCCCCTGTTGAGACATGGCTCTGCCCATGGCTCAACAAAGCTGCATAGCTAAACAAGTTAGATTGCAGAATTGGTTTCTTTTCCTTGGAGATGTACAGTCCCTTTTCAAGAATTGCTCCACGTTTTATCCACTTCTGTTTTTCTACATTTGTAGTAAGTGTCTGCATTGTTTTCAACATTTCTAAGTCTAAAATCTCAGAGGGTTGTAATTCCTCACTCAAAAGAAATGCTTCCGAGGCTGAAGCTGCCTGTTTTGCAGCTGTATTAGCCCGCGCATTACCTTTTGAAATTCTGTCTTGTTGCTTGGTATGAGCTACGCATTTGCAAATAGCTACTTTTTGAGGTAACTGAATAGAGTCTAATAAATCTAAAATAAATTGCGCATGATTAATTGGTTTACCAGTAGATGTTATCATTCCTCTATTTTTCCACTGCTGCACAAAAACATGTACAGTAGAAAAAGCATACTGACTGTCAGTAAAAATATTCACTTTCTTACCTTCTGCTAAGGTACATGCCCTTGTCAAGGCAATCAATTCTGCTGCTTGTGCAGATAAGTTGTGTGGTAAAGATTTTGCTTCTAAAGTTTCAGTATCAGAAATGACTGCATACCCCACTAGAGTCTGTCCTGTAGGACCCCTCCTGCACGAACCGTCCACATAGTATGTCACCTCGGCATCATCCAAGGGAACATCTGTAAGGTCTTGTCTAGGTAATGTCTTTTGCTCAATCTCCTGCAGGCAGCAGTGCGGTTTGCCATCTGCAGGGGTTGGGAGCCAGGTTGACGGATTCAAAGTTGTGCATCGTTCAATTGTCATATGAGGTTGGCTCAACAGTATAGTCATACAGGAAAGATGTCTAGCAGGAGAAAGATATGCTACTTTTTCTTGCAGTAAAATAATTGTGACTGCATGAGGCACTCTCAATGTGAGAGGGTGGAATAACACTACTGAGGCCGAAGCCTGAACTGCCATTGCAGCTGCAACTACTGCTTGTACACAGTGGGGCAAGGACCACGCCACTGGGTCTAACTGTGATGAATAGTAAGCTATGGGGCGTTCTTTGTCCCCATGTTGCTGTGTCAACACTGACGTCATATAACCTTGCCTACAGTCTACAGTTTGGAAAAATTGCTTATGATAGTTCGGTAATCCTAAAACTAAGGATGATGCTATCAGTTGTTTCAGCTTGCAGAAAGCTGCTTCTGCTTCTGGCGTCCATTGTAATAAATCATGTGCTGCCATCGGCTTTTTGAATATCAAATTAGTCAGTGGAGCAGATTCCAAAGCATAATTTGGTATCCAACTCCGACAAAAGTTAGTAGTTCCCAGGAAGGACATCATTTCCTACTTGGTTGTTGGTCTAGGTGCTTGTAATATTTCTGTTTTTCTATCTTCATCTAATATTCTACCTTCTTTGGATATTACATATCCCAAGTACTTAACTTGTTTTCTCCAAAGTTGTAGTTTGTTTTTGTTTACTTTGTGTCCTTGAGTAGCTAAAAATTGTAATAATGCTATGGTGTCCTCTTTACATTCTTGCTGGGTGGGGGCTGCCAGCAGAATGTCGTCTACATAAAGTAAAATCTGACTACCACTCGGTGGGATAAATCCTGCCAGGTTGCTTGCCATTTCTTGTGCAAATATTGTTGGACTTTCACAATATCCCTGTGGTACTCTCGTATATGTATACCATTTCCCCTGAAATGTAAATGCAAACCAATGTTGGTTGTTGGGGTGTATCGCTATTGAGAAAAATGCATTACTAATATCTACCACAGAAAAATACTTTTGCTGAGGTTTTAAATCATTCAATAAAGTATGTGGATCTGGCACTGTTGGTGCCCTGGGTATAGCTGCATTATTTACAGCCTGTAAATCCTGGACCATACGCCATTCCCTGTTTGCTTTCCTAACAGGAAATAAGGGTGTATTGCATGGTGAATCGGGAGAGTCTATTAAGACTCCTTACTTAAGTAAGGCTGCTATTATAGGTTTGATCCCTATCTCTGCATCCTTGCTCAAGGGATACTGTCTTTTCTGAGGTCTAAAGGCTGATTTTGGTGTAATAGTAACTGGTCCTGCTGTTCGAATAAGCCCTACATCTGATTTCCCTGTTGATCAGAGAGTCTCTGGTATGTTTCGCAAGGCTTTTTCCTCTTCTTCCAATAAGAGTAATGCTCAGCTATTCTCACTAGCCTGTGAGTTCACAGTTGGGTGTGTCTGTGTTATCCAATTCAATTTCTGCTTCTGTACTCCTTGTTCGGAGAGTTCTAATTCTGTCTGCTTTTCCCACCTTGTGACTTTTTCACCTAAGTCTGCCCATTTCAGACTTCTATTTTTAGTTAAGCTAACATGTGGCAATCGATTAGATTTGTAAAGTGCTAAAAAGTCTTGAGGCAATGAACAGCTTATTACACTGTTTCCTTCTGTGTCCCAGTACAAGTTTCGTAACACTAGTCTGTTTGCATGGTTTTGAAACAACTCCTGCTCATATTCTTTATCAGGTCCTGGTCTATTACAGTAATATAGAGTACAATGCAACAAATGTTGTTTGTCAATGTTGAGGGAGGGGGATTTACTGATGGCTACGTTCATCAGTTCTTCGGTTACTGCCCCTGGACCAGTCATAACCAAGTCCTGGCTGTACCAATAATATGTCTCACCCTCCAGTCGCACTACAAAACTATCCATTTGTCACTGTGCTTCCATACCCTGCATGGTTGGAACTACACCATACCCTGCATGGTTGGAACTACAGCTATGCCATAATATCTGCATTAAGTCTCTACCCAAAATATTTACTGGGCATTTTGCAGAAACCACAATTTTACTTTTCTGGGTCATTCCTGAAACAGGGTCTGTTATTGCTATGTCATGGGAGAGTGGCTCCCGATACAGCTGTCCATTAGCTGCTTTTACTAGTATATAATCTGGTGATTCTGAATCTTCTGGTAATTTGGAAGGATGTATCAGGGTCCGTGAAGCCCCTGTGTCACACAAAAATTTTACTTCCCTCCCCTCTACTGGAAGTGTCACTTCTGGTTTTGTGTTTGCTAAGTAAAGCTCTAGGCTCAATAAGGCTAGGTCTAAAATTTCATTTTCTTCAACATCTACAAATTCATGTACATCCTCTACCCCTTCTGTCACATCCTCTACCCTTGCTATCACATTTGCACTTGTCTTTTCCTGTTTATTTTCATTCAGTGATTCCTGACTATCATATAGTCATTCCTCATCCTCATTATTTTCTGTAGTCACCTTTTTATTTAGCCTGCAATCCCTTGCTAAGTGTCCTTTTTTCCCGCATTTAAAACATTCACCTCTTTTCTTTCTTTCTTCAAAATCTTCTGATCGTTTATCAGATTGTTTGTTTCCCTGGGTATTTTTCTTACCCTTTCTCCCAGTTTGTACTAGAAATACTTCTGACCCATCTTCTGCTGAAAATACTTGAGTTTTCTTTTTCTTTTTACTATTAAAATGTCTCTCTGCATGTCTTGCATATTCAAGTAATGGCTGCAATCTACTCGTATGATGATCTACCATGTGCTTCGTTATAAAGCTGCTAATGGGAGTTATACTACCTTTCAAGAATGCATTCTTCAGCTGCTGCTCATATGGGGAATCATGTGTCTGATTTTCTGGTATCTGCATTCCGCCATGGTTATTAAAACACTCTAATAATCTAGCATAATATTTATCAACCGTTTCACCTTCTTGTTGAATGCACTGATTAATGCAAGTCCAATCAGCCCTAGGCTTCCATTTTTCAGAGATTCGGTCTGTCAGACCTTTCACTCTGCCATCCAATTCTGCATTAGTATGTGGGAGTGGCCTAAGCACTGTGTCACGGGGATTCCAGTCGCCACTGATCATGTGCCAATCTGGACCTACAATTTGTCTAACTACTTTTTCTACTTCTTCTCCATTCAAATGGTAACTTAATCTCATCCCCTGTAAGTCTTCTAAAAATTTTCGAAAATTCACTTTCGGATGGGGAATTCCCTCCGTGGCTTTCTGGACATTTTCTGGTGTCCACGGTCTATAAACTAAAAGAGTCAAATCCTGTCCTGCCTGTCCTGCCTGAGGATTTGGTACTTCTATGAGTGGACATATCTCTTCCTCACTCATAGCTTGTGATTTTCTATTTATTTCATATAATTCAATCTCCCCTCTCAAGTTGCGTGTTCGAGACCTTGTCTCGATAGGATCCCTGACAAATGGTTTTGATGCTGTAGAAACAGCTGGGTATAGCGGAGGTGGATCAGCTTGTCCACTCACTTCATATTCTGGTAAGGGAAGTGGAGGTGGCGAAGGAGGGGCCGTTGCTATTACCAAGTTATTATCCTCTTTGTCTAAAAACATTGTTTTCGAATTTTTAATCTTTTGTTCCCTGCAATTTGTTTCCTCAAGCCACCTATGTGCCTGAGGGACTCCTAATTGTTGTTGCTTTTTTAATTGACCTTTTGCATCTGTTTTAAGTTGCCTGACAAGTTTAATAAGTGCAAGTTTATCTAAATTACTGTCAAATTTATACTTATCAACCCATTTTGTATAGTACTTAACATTGTCGGCACGCTGTAATTGCATATAGTTCGTGTCTTCAGTTAGGGGCAGGTCTCGGGATCTTTTTGTGCACTGATTTCCCATTGTTGCCTTAGCTAAGCTGTAAATTGTTATGTAACCCTTCCTATCACATGGTACCACGGTTCTACACCTTTTCACAGTTTATCTAGAATAACTACCTACCTATTCTGTTTCCCTGATCTATGACAAGACAGTAACCTTTTTTGTCCCTGATCTGCACATGCAAATCTTCCTGACAAAAACAGTTCTGCAACTAGTCCCTGATCTTAAAACAGAAATAAGGTAAATTCCTCCTTACCTGACCCTCCGTGAGTTGATCCACCGGATCGTTAGCTTGTCCTCCAGTCCCAGATCAGAAACAGTGGCTGGCCTCTTTCGAATGACAATTCAGTCGGAGGTCTTTCAAAACAGAAGAGCCAATTTGGCCTCTTCTCCGTACGGATGCATGCCAACAGGCCCAATTCTGACCTAGGCCTAGAGCGAGAGGTACTTTCCGGTCCGAAGGACCAAACTGTCAAAGGAAAAATATACTTTAAAAATGATCAAAACATAGTAGGTTCAGGTTAAGGCACTTTAATCTTGCAGCAAGGAGACAAAAACATGCTATTACAGAGTTTGTCTAACTAGAAACAGGAAATACTTTCATTTTTATACATTCTCTAACTAGACATGGCCTACCAAGCTGATGTAATAGATTACCAGCCTTTTCATCATCATTTGTTGACCATCATTCCCATGACTTTCTGCTGATTTAACAATTTTTGTGAGAAACTTCCTGAGGAAAACAACGTGGCCTTGATTACTACCAGTTAGATACATGTTATGTTACCATTCAAGGTACTATGGCTAATTCAAGCACAATGCTAACAGTTCATTTCTCTAATAATCCTTTGTCTACTTTATCTCTAAGCTTCTGCAGCTGCACATGTTCTCATGCTTTGAACAGAGCTGATTGTTTAAAATCATTACATTTACAGAATATAGTATTGTTCATTCATTCGTTCCTGACCTAGCAGATAAGCACCTGCTTCTCAAGTACATTTCCACAAGGCATAAACATGAATGTTGCTGTGCTAGCAATTACTAGGTCAGAGGGCATCTTGCAAGTTTCAGAAAGCATACTGCAGTTTTCAAAAAGCATCTTTTTCAGTCTCATATAAAACTCAATTTATATATAACACAGTGCATGTAAAATAGAATGAAAAACGTGTTAATTCTTTTGATTATTAATTAGCATTAAGCATACACACATTAATACATATTTTTCTAACAGTGTTTGGCAGGCTACTGGAGCAGTTATGTGAGTTCTTAGTTTGATTGTATGTGCCCAAGTAATTATTGTGAAAGCATGTATATGTGTCTCTGTGTGTGACTGATGAATGATGCCCCAATTGATCTATGTTTGGTATAGAAGAAGAAATCTTGGATGCAGACGGTTCTAGCAGTAGCAGTGCATATTTATATGTATATATACAATGATGTGTCTTTCTGAATGTATATCTTTGTACAAGAAGCCGTGCAACTCTGTCTGTGTATGTGTAGATGGGGATGGGGGGGTGTTTATCTGCGCTATTTTCATACACTGCATGGTAAGGTTCTCAGCTAAGTATCACCATCACTTGACTGGAATTTCCTTAGCAGGTCACTCTGAGGTATGCTGAGTTAAGAGGGGCCCCTAGGTAGTTAATATAGTTCAGGTCTCGACATCCACTTGGCCACCACCTTCCTCTACAGAGGAGGGCCTGTGGACATCAGATTGTGTCCTCTGTCACTCAAACAGCAGAAGCTCTGACATGTCACACCATCAAGAACTGGCCCTATGGAAAAGCTGTACCTGTTAGCATCAGCCTACTGAAATTATTTGTTTTTGTGAAGTGAAAGTAGTTTAACATGAATAGTCCATCTGTATATTAATATAAAGTAATCAGCTAATTTCTTCTTCTTCACTGCTGTACAGTGGCTGTGACATTCCCCCAGACAGCTTAGCTAGGCCTTACACTGTAAGGGCTGTTGACCTATTTGGTCAAGGACCATTCATGTGACCTTTTAGATTACATTCTCTAACCCCTAGCTCATTGGTATCTGCTTTCAATAACTGAAATAACATCTGTTTTACTTTATGCCTCGATTCTAATTCCTGAGATAAGCTATAAACTGCTTGCTTAATCCCTTCCCCATAATCTCAGTCTCACTATGCTCAGCTTCACTGTGCCACCCTACCCTACCCCCAATTCCTACCCAGCCCATCTTAGTCAAGCATTATACTACCCCTTTCCATCTATCAGTTGTGTCACCCAATCCTTATACCTTCCCAAACTACTGTACTTTTAGTGACTCACTCCTCTTTCTAGTCACATATTCCCAAGTTATTTACTATCACTCAAAATATTCTTTCTCCCTTCCATATTGATTTGTGCTTTATCCACTCTTTCAGAGCCCTATCACTAAGCAAAACTTTAACAAAACTTCCTGCTCTATACATCCCTTCAATCTCTCATTATATAATACAGAATAATTTTAATCTAATGATACTATCACCACTACTGACAATGCTTACCAGTGTACTAATGCTTCGAGTACTCACTGCACTAATCCACCTTTCTAGCTATCATAGCTATCCGGTACCAAAAATATTATCCTTACTGACTTATATTTGCCACACCATAACTAACCTCAGATCTCCGTCAACATATCATCTTACCTCTACTATGGCCTCTACAACTACATATGCATCAAGTCAAAGTTTCAAAGTCTTCATCAACTATTTACTTATTATTTACTAACTTTTTTTTAAAAGAAAGTCAGACTGGGTTCTAGAAACTATTTTTAGTGGATGCCAGGAGAGAAAAGTTGTACAGAAAAAAATACAATACCATACAAAAAAAATACAGAAAAAATACAATACAGTATAATGTGTAGCTAAATTATTAAATAGACTAATAAAAAAGGTGCAGGTTATATATTATATAATATACAATAAATGAGTTTGGTAATATAGATAGAATTCAAACGCACAAGTTATACAGAGGATGGTAAAGAATGGTACGGTAGTATCATACCTCTCAACTGTCTTGATTATCACAGAATGTCCAGATTTTAGCCTCATATTTTAGGTCTGTTCTTGAAAAATAAACATGTGGTTTTCTCGCAAATTTCTGAGGACTGAAGACATTAAATGATGACAGAAATTTGAGTTTCAGACTTCATATCCTTCATACAATGCATGCCAATGCAAAACCCTACTATTCTAGCAACTTTCTAAGTTTATGATAGCAATATTTAAAATCTGTCCCTATTTTTGGGCCTTTGTCCCCCCCCATTATTTTAAGAGATTTCTTGAGCTAAGATGGTGAGAGGTATACAGTAGAATCACAGTATAAATAATAGTATTCATCAGACATTTTGGACTATACAAGATGTAAAAAGGAGTAGAGGGGTGGAAAGTCGGCAGTGACAAATGATATCTGAAGTTGATATAAGCGCAGTTGAAGTAAGAGGCAAGAGTGTGTAGGAAGGAAAAATCAAGAAGAGAAATTTAGAAAAGGTGTAATAGTGCATTGAAGATACAGCGTTTGGAGACAGTGACAAAGTGACTTTAAGGTGTAAGAAGGACAGAGGTTAGGTACTTATATGATTGGGGAGAAGAGGACGGCACAGACAGGAAAATATATTTAATATAGAGGTTGAGTGACATTAGATGAATGCTCTAAGGAGACAGTATTTATTTGTGTTAGCCTGGGGGTAGACAGGTACATAACCAGCTGTTGGACAGATGCAGATTTCTGTGAGCCTTAAAGGATTAGACTGCGGTGGTGGTGCTGCGGTAGCGTTGTCGCCTCACAGTAAGATGTTGCCCTGTTCAATTCTCAGCTAAAGCGTCTTCTGTGTGGAGACATGCGTGAATGGGTGTACCTTCATTGAAGGTTGTGTGTCAGAGCTGGCAACTCGGTACATAAAAATTTACTGCCAATCATTAGCGGACCGGAGTTCTGCTGTGGTGACCCCTAACTGGGAAAAGTCGAAAGACACAACAATTAGTTTCATGGAGAAGGGGGTTGAATATCAGGCTTTAGTCACATAATTTGGCAAAAGAGTCACTGGCACTGTTGATAGATGTTGTGATGGAATGTAAAAATGTATCTCCTGATTTCAGTTTCTCTTTGGAGAACAGGGTTGTATGACTGATTTTAAAGCAGGGTTTTACTGTACAATTACAGTAAAATCTAAGCTAAAATGTAAATGGCTCTACACTTTTATACACAATATTTCTACCCATAAACTCAGCAAGGGCCCAGCAACTCAGCCATCACAACTAAAAATGCTTCTAGATCTACTTTCACATCTACTCCTATTCCTAAATGTGAATGATAGAATCATACGTAACAAAATCCAAGATATTCATGAACATCCACCTATTTACTTCCCTGATATACTAGTTATATATATTAGTTCATGAAGATATTCCCCCAGATGTAATATACTCAGGTTCAACATGAAAAGTAAACATGCTGATGGCATTGCCATCATCTACAACAACTGGTTAAAAATAACTCCAATCTTATAAAAAAATAATGTTTGTAATTATTGGACATGAATAAGAGAGAGTCATTTTCTTGGTACCTAAATACGTCAATGCATTTACTAGAACAGTGCATAAATTAGTTTTATTTAAAGATAACCAGTATACGTTTTCTTAAGTCTAAAACTTAATGTTTTCTGAAAGCATACAAGTTTTTTGCATCTGGAAGGGGAATAAAGATAAGACAATAACAGACAGCAATTAGTGTAAGTTGGAGCACAGGCTGTAACATGTAATTTAGCATAAATAACCATAATTTCAGATTAGTTAATGCCTGTGTGGGTGCAGTTGTCAAGTTGGAACAATTGTTCAAATCAGAAGAGTTAAACTACATTATTTGATGTTTTGTCTGTTTGTTTTAAGTTAATTGACTCTGGGGTGTTCTGGGAGTGTATTTGTTTTTTGTTTGGGGGGTTTCATTAAAACAAAATGTCTTGAAAAATGTGACATAGGCTCAAATTAAGATGACAAGAAACATCTGTATAAAGGATTGACCTGCCAAACATTAGTGAGTGCATGTAATACAAAATCCTGAAATATACAATTAATAAAGCTGTCATATATAATAGGTGGGAATAATAACTTCTTATCATAATGGCTACACTAATGAAACAAAACAAAAAAGGCAGGGGACTGAACCCCAAACACAATTCAGTTACATTACAAAAACAAGCCTCCAAAAAAATGGAGTCTTTCCATATTTTTTGGAGGCTTGTTTTTATAAAGTAACTGAACTGTGTTTGGGGTTTGGTCCACTGCCTTTTGTGTTTTTGTTTCATTGGTTTTGGTTTTATCATTTTGGAGAAATAATGGCTACACTATCCATATTAGTTTGGAATATGAATGACCTCACATGTATAGACAAAAAGGTAAGAGTATTGAATTGTATTAAGAAATGCAGAGTGCAAATAATAATGCTACAGGAGACACATTCAGAAATAAGTGAGCATGCAAATTTGACTAAGAAAGGATTTGAGGATGGTTATGCAGAAGAATATCTGGGAGAAAGAAAAACAGGAATGCTTATACTAATTGCCTGAGCAGCTACAACAGTGGTAGAATAGGGAAAAAAAGATAATTATAGTAGATAAGTGGTAGTAAGGGGCTACTGGCAAGGGAAGAGGATTATGTTGCCATGTATTTATATTCCACCTACAACTGCTATTATGGAGCTTAAGAACATTTTGGGAGAAATAATCAGCTTTCAACAGGAAATATTACTTATAGGTGGGGATTGGACCTTGACTGGCAACAGTGAAGATGTATCTGGGGGGCCTAGAAGGTAAAGTATAACAAAAGAGGGGAGATTTCTGAAGAAATATATGAAAATATTTGGTATGAAAGACATGAATTCAGTTATAAGAGCCCGAAGAGAATTTGCATATTATTCCCCCAAGTACAATAACTGGACTAGACTAGACAGAAATTATATTTCACAGGAACATGTGCATTTAATTGAAAGCTTTGACACACATCCAGCAACTATTTCAGTTCATGCAACAATAACAACTAAGATAAAAATTCAGGCTGACGAAATAAAAAAGAGACACTTGCACTTCCCCACTTACTTGTTAAACAGAGAAGAATTTAAGGAATGGGTGGTGGAAATTATATGGGGGTTATTAGGGAAGATAGAAATTCCTTCAGCGGTTACAGCTAATGAGTGGAATAAAATGAAAGTGGAGTTTAAGAATAGGGTAAAATAAAATAAAAAGAGATATGGTTAAGAAGTAGGAAGAATTATTTATAGGGAATAACAAATGTTAAAGTATTATAAAATCTCACCAAACAGGAAGAAGCACAACTGCAGAGTACCAAAGATAAAATAAGGGAATATTTGGATATTATGCATGAGTTTAGAAAGATTGATGTTAAGTAACTGTTTCTGCTAAAAACTCCAGAGTACAAAAACTTTTAGCACAATGACTTAAGCAACAGAAAGTTGAAAACTTAGGGAGTCTCTAAAAAAAAACAAAAAAATACTATCTGCTTTGCTTGTTTCCCACCTTTTCCTATACTAGAATAGTCCGGATCCCAGATCTGCTGTTTTCAGGACTTTAGTTTGTGTTTCTGAGTTGTCCAGACCTTGTTAAGGTAGTGGGAAGTCTTTCTGCTTATCAGTGAGAGGGGTAAGCATTGAGCAGACTATATGTCACAAGAGGAGTGGTTTCCAGCTCTGCAATTGAACCTTATTGGCTGTTTTGGGCTGATTTCTATCCCTTTCAACTTTCTGAGTTATAAACCTGTGTTTGCATGAGTTTGCACATCATGCAGCGCTGCTTAGCTAGGGTTAAACTATTCACAGCACCATAAAGTCTGCCCTTCATTTTTTTCCCTTAGAAATAGCCAGTTTCTTAGTTTAGTACTTGAATCTGCTTCTTCAAGCTCAGCACTTGCTCAGAACTTGTAAACACTAAATAAGCTACAAATTACTGCAGCACTCAACCTTCCTCATTACCTAGAGGAAAACAGTTTTTGCACTAACTTTCCTCATCTGCCTAGAGGAAAACAGGTGTTGTACTTACTTTCCTCACTTTTCTAGAGGAAAATAGCTTTTTATTCAGGCATGTCCTAAAATCAGCTCCCATTGCTTTCTCCTGTCTACCTGATGGATCTGGGCATCTTGGGGCAATGTAGCAATTGCCTCATGTACACAGACAACCCTCTCCTAACCTGTGAGAGATGCACTTATCTATCCAAACTAGAGGCAAAGCTTTCTCCAACCAAGACTGAACTTGAGAATCAAGAGGAAAAGGTAAACACTTGCACCACACCACACTCATCACATAGTCCCACTAAACCTACACCACCAAAATCCACTCATACAAACACAAAAACATTCATGGAGGCTCTCTATAATAATCTGCTCAAGCAACAGAGACCTCCAAAGCAGAAACACAAACAACATCCACCCCCCAACACAACCCAAATGACACATAGCCCGCAGACTCAGTGTGCCAATAAACCACAGCCCATAAGGCAAAGCAATGTACTCAACACACTGGTCATAGGTGACTCTATAGTCAGGCACACTGATGTCCCACTCACCAGGCTAAACAAAGAGAAGGCTACTGTCAACTGCCTGTCTGGTGCCAGGATCCGCCACATAACCCATGCACTCAGGTCACGCCACAACAAGTACAAATATGACTCTGTCATTGTCCATGTTAGTGTGAACAACCTGAGACATACCTCCCTGGACTACATGAAAAGAGACATGGAAGAGCTCTCTGATCTTGTAGCCCAGGCAGGTATGACCCTAGCCCTGAGTAGCATCCTGACAAATACCCTAATAATGAGTGATTTCAACTACCCCACTATTAACTGGGAAAACTATTCATGTACTAACTCCTTCACTCAACACTTTCTAGAATTCATAAATTCCAATGCCCTGGATCAGCTTATCCACACCCCCACCAGGGGCAACAATATCCTAGACCTAGTCATTACCAACATGAGTGACCGGTGTTCCACACATGAAATCAACTCCTTGTTGGTCAGATCCAACCATAAGCTAATCACCCTAGATATTGTCATCCTGCCCCCCACCCCCACCCCAATAAGGAAACCACCATAAAAAGTTTCTCCAAAGCCAGCTTCATGCTTCTTAAGACAGAAGTGGTGAGCTTCATGACACCCATGCAGATGGACAATACAGTTACAACTGCCGAATCCTACAGAGATGCACTCTATAAGCACTTACACAAATGCATAGATCATGCTATCCCTAACAGAACCAAGACTCTATTCTCCAAAAAAAGGAAGCCAATCTGGTGGTCCCCTGCCATAAATTAACTCTATACAACAGAAGAAAGAAACTGTTGCAAAAGAGAGTAAAATCCCATGAATGGAGGAGCTCCCTGGTCAGATTCAGTAAGAAGCCAAGATCCCTCATAAAATCCTCCAAAGCTAGGTACAAAAACAAAATTGCCACTGATTCTAAGGACAACCACAAAGCATTCTATAGCTATGTTAAAAATCTCAATGGCAACACCCAGATCTGCTCTGAGTTACAGCACAATGGCATGAAAATTACAGAACCCACTGATATTGCCAACATCCTGGCAGATAGGTTCAGCACTAACTTTACCCCCCTCTCACCCCCTAAAAGGCCCATATCTATACCAGAAAAATGCAGAGTCCCTGTAATCACAACTACGCAGGTAAAAACTGCACTCTCTAAAGCCAAGAACACAGCATTCATGGGACCAGACAACATCCCAGGCTGTGTTTTACATGAACTGCAGAACAAACTGGCTCCCCACCCAAGTACCATGCTCAGTCATAGCCTCACTTCGGGCTTTGAGCCCACTGAATGGTGCACAGCAGCAGTTATCCCACTCCACAAAGGGGGACGCACCATGGGCCCCAAGAACTATTGCCCTATTAGCCTGACAAGCCTGGTCTGCAAGGCCATGGAATGTATCATCATAGAACTTATAAACAAAGACATTGGTAACCTCCAAACTCTTGACCCCAACCAGTTTGGGTTTGTGAAAGGCAGATCATGTCTCCTGAACCTGGTTGACTTCTTTGGGGCAGTCACCAAAGCTGTAGATGAGGGTAAGATGGTTCACACAGTGTTGACATAAGCTGTAACTCCCCTACACCTAGCATGAACTTATATGGTTTCACACAGCTAATCAATGGCCCCACACATTATAGCAAGAAATCAAATTTCCCATTAGACTGGATCCTAGTATCAAATCCAACCAAATACTCCAGCACAGGTACAAAGTCAGACTCTCTCAGTGATCATCTCCCAGTATATATGACCAGACATCTCACACATCCAGTTAAACAGCATATTTATAAAGCAACCTTTCCAAGTTTAATCCAGAAATGTTCATTGCTACACTATCATCTGTTAACTGGAACTTCCTAAAAATCCTCCCCCTTAGATAATGCTGTAAATGAATTCAATACAATGTTTCTAAATATCCTAAGTAGCCTTGCACCTTTTAGAAGGGAGAGACTAAAAATAAATAATGCAGTTTGGCTTTCCAGAGGAGTAGAATGCTACTACAGGTCAGGGAAAATGCAAGGAAAGAATGAGAAAAATATAAAACACTTCCATATCTTGCAAACTTCAGAATGCTTTGCAATTGTACTAAAAAGAAATAATGAAGAGAAACAAACTATAGTATAATAACTTTCACAATAATACTAAACACACCTCTAAAATATTTTGATTAGCCATTAAATAAATCTTACATCCCAGCCAAAAATTCAACCCAAACCCCTCTTCCGATAACTCACTACTTAAAATTGCAAAATAGATCAACTCTTATTTACATTTACCATCTTTAACCAAGTATCCCTCAACATCTAATCCCAACTCTTCCCAACAGCCGCATCACCACATCCACTTTCACCTTCAAACCTGTGCCCACATCCTATATAACACTAGTCTTAAACAAACTTAAACCATTGCCTCCTTCAGCTGATGACCTTCCCAGCGAGTACCTAAAAATAGCATCCAATAGCATTGCCTATCTTGTCTCAATCCTTATAAATAGGTCATTCCAGGAATCCCATGTTCCCTCTCTCTGGAAGAAGTCACATATTATCCCTCTGTACAAAGGAGGAAATTCAACAGACATTAATAACTTTAGACTTATAACAATCTTATCTCCCCTCTCCAGAATACTTGAAAAATGTATTCAAAGACAATTGCTAGACTATCTCCTGCAGGAAGAACTCCTGTCCTCTACACAACATGGTTTCCGCCCTTCCCATAGTACTAGCACTGGCCTTTCAACATGTATAGATACTGTCAATAAAGCTGGAGATAATGGCAAACTAGTCTCTTCCTTTATTCTAGACTTGTCTAAACCCTTTAACAGTTTGTCATAGCAAACTTCTACTTCAAATGTCCTCACTAGGTGTCTCTCTCAGCCCACCCTTCTGTGGTTCAAAAGCTACCTGTTCAATAGGTGTTAGTCAGTAAAATGGGACTCCATACTCTCTCTTTACCTCCCAGTCACCAGCAGTGAACCACAAGGCTCTATCCTTTCTTGTCTCCTCTTTAACATTTTCACCAACACCCTCTACACATCCACACAACAGACCACCCCTAATACAATACACAGATTATTCCAATCTTATTTGCACATCTGACAACATGATACACCTCCAAAAAATTACTCAGGAAGTTTTAACAGCCACTGAAAATGGTTGTAACTCACAACTCATGATCAAGCCAAAAAAGAACAAATTGCTACTTTTTTCTCCAAATCTTCCTCTCATGAAAAAAAAAAATAAAATTGTAAATCCTCTCTCTTGATAACACAACCATTGAAGTCACTTTTCATAGCAAATTATTAGGGGTGATAGTGGTTGATAATCTTACGTTCGACCTGACTATACAAAATTGCATAAGAAAAACTCATCAAAAACTAGGGATGCTTTATAGAGCCAAAAACTTTCTCACTGATGCAACTAAAGCTACACTGGCTACAACTTATCTCCTGCCCACTTGTCTTTAAGGTAGTCCCATCTTCACTTACCTACAGGCTTCACAAAAATTAAAACTTGAACAATGCTATAACAAATTTGCAAAATTTTCAGCAAATACTTCTGTCGGAACCCATCACTGTATAGCACTAAAAAGCATAAATTGGTTAAAACTGCCTATTCAACTGATATATACACAGATTCTTACCACTTATAAAATTAGCCAGCATTCATCTGCCTGTCCAGCACTAAAAACTATTCTACACAACTATGTTCCCAGTCAGTCATTGCGATCCAGTGACCAAAATCTCCTGTCTGTCTACAAACCTATAACATCTACGGGCATTGTCTGTACTCATGCAAGGTTGCTAAGGCCTGGAACTCCTTACCTGTATCCATCAGGTCAATACCCTCCCTTCCATCTTTAAAAACAACTCTGACAGACTTCCTATGTAAAATCTGGTTCTGGACTTGCTCAAAACAGGATAAACTATATCCCTAAATGCGAACAAGTACCTTTTCATTCCTTATACCACTTTACTCTCCCTTCTTCACTTACTTCCTTACTTCTATCAATTTTTTTTCTCTGACTTTCTCTCTAAATATACCATAAGCCTGTTTGTATTAGACCAATTTCTTTACAACCGCTCTAAAATTTCTGACTATATTAAATGATTGTCATATAACTTGTATCAATTCTTAACAAATGTGTTTATATTGTTCCTAATTTATTATAATTATTTAAACTGCAGATGCTTTTGAAGATAGTAAAATTATTGTTCTTAAAATGATTTGTAATAATTTGGAGCTTTTTCCCTGGGCCTCTGATGAAAATTGTTTCTACCCAGTTGGACTTTCAATAAATAAATAAATAAAAAATAAAAGGGTTAATTGGAAGGATATATGATGGATCAGAGGCAAAATTTAAAGGGGAGGGTTCCTCTCTGATAAATTGTGTCTGAAGAGAGGAACCAGACAGGGGTGTCTCTTTTCCTTTTGTTATTCATTTTAAATTTAGAGGAACTGGAAAGAAAGGAAGGGACTCAGAAATTCAAGGATATAACTGGTATGGTAATCACAAAAGTTGGCTTAATTTACAAACAATATTATTTTGTACCTTATAAAATCACTATTGTGAAACATTTTGAGAGAGTTTCAAGTCTTTTCAGGATATAAAATTAATGAAGATAAAACAAAGGCTGTAGCTGTGAATTGTATACCAACACGTGAATTTGTTCATCAATACCCTTATTTATGAGGGCACGATAAAATGAAGTATTTAGAAGTATGGATTAAAAAGGATTCCATTATGGCAACTAAGGATATGTGGAAAGAGACTAAATAAAACATAACACAAAAACTGAAAAACTGGAAGCTTTTGTTTTTGGATGTGGATAAGAAACTACAAGCAGGGAAAATGTGTTTAGTCCCTTTATTTTTATATACAGGTAAAGTATATTTTTATCAACCAGACGAAAAGCTGTAGACAGTAACTAATAAAGAGTTAATGATTATATCTGGGAGGAGAAAAGGCCAAAGGTCAAGCAGGAAAAGTTGATCCTTCCATTAGAACAAGGTAGTTTAAGATTACTTGAGTTGAAGGGATATTTTAGAGCCTACACAGTTAAGGCTGCTAAACATTGCACAAGCAGAAAGCTATAATTCAAAGTGGAAAGGGATGATGATGAAATGGGGGAAGCTCAAGAAACAAGGAGAGACTGGGATTTTGGATGCAGATCCTTAAGGAGAATAATAAAACCCATACAGAATGTTATATTCATAAAGTACCTGAACATATTTTAAGAACTAAGCCAACACAAAAATGGAGAAAAGAGATTTATGCAAGTAGGGAAGACTGTAAATAGGGGTACAGTAATTAGACAAGAGGGGCCTGGAATTTACTAAAAAAAATGGCAAAGGAACCAAGTGCTGGGAACAAATAACAAGAGAGCGAAAGGTAATACAATGAGAAGAAGCCACAATGATATTTGTACTGTAGGCTAGAGACTGCATTCTCTACCAGGGAGTCAGGTACTAATATCAGAGTATAGGAACAGAGAAAAGGCCCGGGGAATCCTGAGTGAGACTTGCTCTGGTAGAGTTTTTAGTTAAATCTAGAACAGAAGCTGCTGTTAAAAAAAGGATAATTGAAAGGACATATAAATATCGGGGTTCCTATTAGAACCATGAACACTTGAAATTTCGAATGTCATATGGTCGACACCATATGATCGAAATTTCGAGGGTTCGAAGGTTAAACATAATGATGCCGTTTGGTGCAGAATGTGAGAATTTCCCTTTTCTCCACTGAAGTGCGATCTCGGAGTTGGTATATTTTAGTAGGGGGGTGTGGGGGCTTGCCCCTGAGCCTGCACCGTTAAGGTAAGTTTTTTTTTTGTTTTGTTTTATTATATATTCAAATTTTTAAACTTCGATCATATGTTGTTGAACATATGGGATTCGAAGTTTAGAAAGTTCAAATATATAATATAGATGCTAAATATTGCATAGTAACTATACGAATCAATCAGAGGAGGTTAGAAAAGATTGTAAAGACAGATTTTTTAAGCAATTCACAAGGAAATAATAGGAGGATATATATATATGGCTTCCGAGTACTAGAAAATGGAAATCAAAGTCTAAATTAACTGTATTTGAAGTACTAAATATTGTTACAGAGATAAAAGAAATGGACGTAGGATCTTTAGAAAAGGGTAGGAGTAAATTACATAGAAAAATGGATATTGTGGGAAGAATACATGCAGAATAATGTTTTGGATAAGAACTGAGGTTTAAGGGAAGGCAGGAATTGATCAATGTATGTAATGTTGAATTGATGATAATTATCAAAAGGATATATGTGATGTATAATGTCTACAACCAGTAATATGTTAATATGGTTTGTTTTCTTTTAAATAAATATGTTTGCTTGTGTCTTAAGTGATAATTCAATAAAGGTATTTAAAAAACAAATTGCTGCAGTCTCCATATAGATCCCAACATTTATCAATGCAGAAGTCCTCATATGACTCCTCAAAATGAACAACAGAAAGTATATATTTATTTATATATATATATATATATATATATATATATATATATATATATATATATATATATATATATATATTTATATATGGATCTACTTTTCTTCATCAAAATTACACTTGTTTAAAAAAGAAAAGTAGATGCCCACGTCAGCGAAACCGCACTTTTGCTGAAGTATAGTTGCTGGATCAGCTAAACCAAAAAAAAACACAAAAAAAATCTTTTGCAGGGGGGCAAGCCCCCCTGTATCCCCCATACTTTAATATTCTCTCACTACAGTGGGGAAAAGGGAATATTCCCTTATCCCCACTATACCATGATCTCAGCATTAATTTGCTTAGTTGTACATCAACACTAAACTAAGATTACATGCAAACTGCATGTTTTTATTTCTTCTTTTTTTTTTCTTTTATTTTTATCTTCACACGAAAGTGCATTGTCGACAAAATGCGCTTTCACGGAAGTGCAGTCGTGAATTTCCGTTTCATTGAAATGTAAATTTGATGTAGTAAACGGATCTCATAGCTGCTTATCATCAATGATACTCCCTCAGAATCAATTTACTTACATGGATTTATACAGATAATCACCTCCACCACAAGAATTAATAAAATGTCTGGCAGACACTCAACTTTAGTTTAGCTCCTTCCTAGCAAACCGCAACTGCTCGACAGGGTCACAGGAAATTAACTTTCTTGGGTGGCATAAGCCAGGGAACCTTGTTGGCTAGGCTTACTTAGGCCCTTGGGCCGATAGCCTAGTACCTACCTATGAATATATATATATATATATATATATATATATATATATATATATATATATATATATATATATATATATATATATATATATATATTCTTTTGCTTGGTAACAACATTTCAACGGCAGAAAATATTCTCTTCTGGATATCGTATTGCATTCAACAAGAAAGTATTATACTCAGCATAGACTGGCAGCTTATCATCAACAATACTCCCTCAGAATCAATTAACTTACATGGATTTATACAGCTAATCACCTCCACCACAAGAATCAATAAAATGTCTGACAGACACTCAACTTTAGTTTAGATCTTTCCTAGCAAACCAAACAGAATTCAATCATTTGAATGACTACTAGACTCTGTAAGTGACCACCTTCCCACTTATGCAGTCAGAAACTACAGTATCCAATCTAAAAACACCATTTATCACCAAATATGTAATTCAGCAGCATTTAACAAATATATCATTATCAGTACTCCAACCTATGTAACTGGAACATATTGAAATCCATGGCACTTGATGGTAATGTCTCACATTTTAATAAAACTTTTATAAATACTTTTAACAGACAATCTTCTGTACAAACAAAAAGAGTAAAATCATATCCTGCACCACTGCTGCCGAAATAAATTAAAAAACTCATATTTCAAGGAGCAAAGCCTGGAAAATCTGGCACAAAAGCAAAACGCAAAATAAATTTCCTACATTTAGGCATCTTAGAAATCTTACTAAGTACCACATTAAAATAGAAGAACAAAATGTTATATCAACCTCCAATATAAACACCAACAAAATTCAAGACTTTTTTGGTCATCTCTAACCAAATTAATACGGCCTGTCCAAGCTCCTACACCCTCTTCTTCTACTTATAACACCAGTGAGTCGATACCATCTCTGTTCAACTACTACTTTATACAGACAGTACTGTCATTAAAAATGCATGCCTCCACCCCATCCTGTCCTGACCAGTCACATTCACCTTCATATTCCTTTCTCCTGGTCTTCAACTCTACTATGAAAAAAAAACAAAAAAACTTCTGCTGACACTAAAACCAACCTCTGTGGCTGCTGACCACCTTCCAACATAATACCTAAAAACAGCAGCTGATATTGTGGCTTCCTGTATTCAAACTAATAAGTCGATCCATATCAGAGAGATACACCCGTCCATCTGGAAATAATCCTACATAATACCACTCCATAAGGTGTCACATAAACAGACTTTTCCAACTGTAGATCTGTTGTCATTCTATCCCTTCTGTCTAAAATACTATAAAAAATGCATCCTCTCACAAAGTATACAGTACTTTAACTGTTAATTGCCTTCTCTCCAAAGCCCAGCATGGTTTTAGACTTTACCATAGTACTAATACTGATTTCTTGATCTTCGGTGACGATATAAACCAACACAGAAATAACAACAACCTGGTATCTTCACTATTATTAGATTTATCAGAAGCATTAGACACCATATCCCATTAATGCCTTCTTACTAAACGTTCTTCCCTTGGCCTCAACCATCTCTCTCTCTCTCTCTGTTATGTTTCCACAGATATCTGGCTGACATGCAACAAGCAGTCGAGTAGAAAAAATATCTCTCCTTCCTAGCAGTCAGTGCTGACATTCCACAATGATGAATACTAATGTAGTATGTCACCAGTATGACTATCAGTGGGCTCAGAGCTGAACCCCGATGAACACCTACCCCACTGGGAACCCCTGACACTGTTCATGCTTGAGTAATTAGGTCCTTGTACATAATTTTTCTATTCTACCATTGTTTCTGGGACTTTGGCCCAAATCAGGTTTCTTGGGACCTTGTCATATGCTTTCCCTATATCTAGAAATTCCCAGTTGGACTCTTTCCTTATCTGTATCTTCTTCTCAACTCTCTATCTCACTTCCAACAGTGGGGCAGTTGTGCTGCATCCTGATCTGAATCTGAACTGCTTATCTCCCATCTTACATTCCAGTACTCTGCGTATTCGTTTATCAATCACCCTCTCCAGAATTTTCATGCAGTGTGACAGGAGGTTGATACCCCTGTACTGCCCACAGTTGTGAATGTCCCATTTGTTCTTCTACAGTGGCATGAGTATGCTTATTCTCCAGTCATCTGTGATAAGCTTTTCTTTTCACACTACTATGAGTGCCCTAGGAGCCATTTCTCCCCATCTCACCCAGCATCTTTATCATATCTGCTGTGACCTCATCTTAAACCTGCTGCTTTCCCCGACTTAATTTCCCTTAGTGCTGTTCTTACTTCTTCCATGATGAGCCTCTTTTCTCATCATAGGCTGAGTCTGGGGCAATACAACTTCTGTGGGGTTTTCTTCATTCAGAAGTTGCTGGAAATAATCCTTCAATCTGCATTTGATGTCCTGTGGAGCAGGTTATTGCTGGAATAACTTATGAAGAGTGTCTGACTATCTTCTATATCTTATCATGTTCACTGCAACCTGATAATTGTTTCTCTGTGCCATCTACTGAGTCAATTTCCAGAAGTTGGTAGAGTGCCTCTGATGCCTTGCTCTTTGCTACTGCAACTCCTTTCTTAGCTTCTTTGTTAGCCAACCAGTAGTCCTTCCTAGCCTGGTCTGTCTTTTCTATCACCCACTTTGTCCTGCACTCCTCCTTTCTTTTAATTATTTCCTGGGCTTCTGCATTCCACCACCAGCTTTCTTTATGTACCTTATTTCCATACCTGGCTCAGGCAAATATCTGTTCTGTAGTCCTCATATAGGATGTTTTTCTGTACTGCCATTCTTCTTCAACTCCACCTATTTCTTCTTTTTCTTGCGGTTCTAGAGACCTCAGTAATTCCTTGAAGTGGTGTGCTTTCTCTCCAGTCAACTTCCAGGTCTTTGGCCTGGTCTCTGTTAACCTTATTGGCTTCTCTGATCACTGCTTGCACCTGATTGTGGCAACCAATAGTTTATACTGTGGGCTGACTATTTAACTGGGGATGACTTTACAGTCACTGATTCAACCCCCAATGCTCTTCCATTACTACGGGGAAGTCTACCTGAGTTGCATGCTGGCCACTCTTGTATGTCATCTTGTGACTGTCTTCCTTGCTGAACCATGTGTTGGCCACCATCAAGCCATTTGCCAGACAGAAGTGTAGAACCGTCTGTCCTCCTTTATTCCTGTTGTCCCACCCATGTGGACCTAGGTATTCCTCATACCCTGTTCTGTCTGTCCCAATATGTGCATTCATGTTACCCATTATTTACTACAATTCATGTTGTCCTGCTTTATCTAGTAGGTCCTGCAACTGCTGTCTGGTTGCACTCTTTTCTTCACTATCACAACCTTGCTGTGGGGCTTAGGCTGAGATTATAAATACTGCCCAATGTCATAAGTCTGTCACTAATTTTGATGACATCCCTCATTGTCTTCTGAAGCCTCTTCCTCACCACAATTCTTTCACACCATTTCTAACCTGTCCTCCTCTTGAGTAGTAGAATCTTGATCCAAAGTCAAGTGGCTCTGCTGCACTACCCATCCATCATGTTTACATATGATGTCCAGCCTCCTCCACACTACATTAAGTGTAGAAAGTCTTAGTTCATGTTTAGTAGGTTAATTAGTTTTACATCCAGCTTTCATTCAACTGAGTTATGCCAGATAGCCCAAGCCAGGCAAACTAGACACAGGACAGCCAGTAGCTTATTGACCTAGGGCTGCTGGGCTTTACTGCAAGTGCACACTGGTCAATTGGGCATATACACCCCACCCACCATTAACATGGTCCCAGGCTTAGGTCAGAGTAGGACGAGTTCTCAACCCACTTATCACCACCAAATACCCATGCCCATTGGTGACACTAGTTAACACTACCAAATCACCTAGAGCCATATTTTACACCATCAAATGGCTAGCCCTGCCAAGGTGTGCAATTTATGATCTGTGTTCCCCTATTATGAGGACACTGCATACAACAGTAAATGCTGAAAGCAGCTGTTTTATACAACTCTTCCACCTACAGGGTACCATTTAGAGTATAGCTGCTCACAGCTCCATTCTTTAGTAAGTTTGAGATGGAAACACTCAACATGTTTTTTGGGGAAGTGAGAAGAACCCCACAGACACACTAGGAGAACATGCAAACTCCAAATAGACATTGTTCTGATCAAACATGGAAAAAACATGAGTGTAGAAGTCAATAAATTGGCACCATTCCTCAAGGCAAAAAAGAGGAGGTATTTAGCAATAGCAAAAATGACACGCGCACTAAGGAAAGGATTGCCCTGAATAGTAAAGTTTTTGATGTATCTGAAACAGATTGTATCATTGGTGTGGCTGTCAAATGTTAACTTATAATCAAAGGTTATGAGTTGTAGCTTAGCTGAGCTTACTTTCTCTAGTGGGTAATTTTGATTTGAGCATCTATATTTGGGTGACTGAAAGATATCTTGAATGCCATTAGTTTAGTTTTATGAACGGTCTTATACCTAAATAGTGATCTTCAGGTAGTCTGTAAAAGACATCTAGAGTATTAAATTATCTGTGTATTCAATAACATGGGTTTTAGCTCAGTGTTGTGGCATGTTGTGTACAAATATTGCAAATATTATGAGATTCAATACAGGTCACTGTGGAACAGCTTGCAGAACATTCTATTAAGGAGACATTCTTGGCCCACTTTACAACTGGGTTCTATCACATAAATATCTTTAGAACTACAGGTTAGTTTGTGGTGACATTTCTGCAGTACAAGATGACTTAAAAGGGCATTGTGATTTACAGTGTCAGGGCATGGGAAAGCTCTAGGAATACAGCACTTGTGATCTCTGCAAGATCCATTTTGTGTCTAACTTAAGAGGTAAGAGGTAAAGACAAAGAAGACACTTTTGGTTTTGTGCCCTGGTTGAAAGCCGTTCTGTCTGGAGGTCAAATGACGCTGCTGTGAGTGGTGATCCAAGGAGTTGATGATATACACACTTTTCAGAACGTCATAAGAATCAATGGAATCACAGGAGTTACTAGGCAGATGAGTCATATGACCATTTATGTCTTGAGGATATCCAACTGCATTCATATCTCAGGGATGAACAGATACGTCACGCCTGGGGTGAACCTGTGAAAACCCATCCAATTGTCAGTTCCCACTGGAAGGAAGGAAGATAAAATATCACACTGCCTGGTATGCAGTGAGAGTCTATTCCAGAGGTAGAGAAGGTACAGTATAATGAATCTATGTCTCCATCTAGTTTTATTTATGTCTTGGTGAAGATTTACATCCATGGTTCTGGTATTTATGGGACTATTCATTTTATGGAGCTACAGAAGGTCCTGGACTATTGGGTCCCTTGTGGCTTGAAAGGTAATGCATAGATTTCTTCTCAGGAGTTAGATGAAATTTTTTGATGTCATAATTTATCAAATAAGACTTGTTAGCTGATGGGTCTATAGTTAGTATTAGTAGTACTCAGTAGCAGAGCCACCCTTTTGGAGCAACATCACTTTTGCCACATGCCAAACCTCAGGGAACAAAGCCTAAAAACCTTTACACAGATTAGAGAGAAACTTAATATGACAAAGTAACAGAAATATGATTTTTTTCAACAGTACAGGAACATAGTTCTTTAAAAATTAGCTGATCAAAATGCAATTGGGATAGGCAGTTGAACTGGCAGCCTTTTAAAAGGTCATCAGCTCCTAAGCAGGAGTTTTTGATTTTAGGTAGTAATTTTGTGATGTAGGCTGGTAGAGTGATTTGAGGGAAAGAAATTTCTTAGTGTCACTAAAGGGAGGAAGAACAGAAAGAGGAAGTGTAGATGGAGACATGGCTTTGGGGATGAAGTCCTGCAAATATTTATCAAAGGTTGGAGACACTTGACTTGGCTGTAATTAGAGGAAGGAGGAGGTTTGAGGAGAACTACCTTGGTACAGTCATCAAAAGATTCCCAGCCACACCTGTTTCAGGGCTCATTTATAAAGCTGTACTGCCTCTACCAATATGAACAAAGCTAATACCTGTTGGTACTTGTGGCTCCAAGCTGCAACACACACACACACACACACACACACACACACACACACACACACACACACACACACACACACATCTATATCTAAATCTGACTATTTATACATACATACATATATACTGTATATACATATGTGTGTGTGTATGTGTGTGTCTGTGTGTGTGTGTGTGTGTGTGTGAATGTTGGTGCAGTTATGTTCAACACAGGTTTAGTTCATCGAAATGAGAATTCACTGCATAACTTATCAAATTCCAAATTTATCAATCACTTTATTAGTGCTTTGTGTGTTTATATATCTGGGATTGTCAAACAGTAGGAAGGATTTCAGAGTTGGTATTTTTAATGTAATGGGAGGCGTGGGACACTCTGGGGGGGTCATGATCCTTACAAGAAAATTTGTTTTCTGTTTATTATATGGTTTTGGTGTATCAGCTGTGCAATGTCTCCAGCCAGTATAATGTGCCTTAATGTAATGAATATGTGACAAAGATTAGTAGAATCATATATATCTCAATCTTGTGAGTCACACAGAAAATTTTAACAGGTCACTTAAGGTTAATTACCCGCAAACTGAGGGAAACGTTAGAAACTAAACATTGTATTCAAGGGGTTAAATAAAACATCTCAAGGCTTTACTCAAAAAGCTCACTCAGACTCTGCCATGGACTGCTGTGAGTAAGTGAAAGGTTGGTTTGTTTTCATTTATATTGCTTTCTGGTAATTTGCATCGGTTTATTGCTTTTTGAGATTTTGTTTATCATGGTGTATTTTCATTGCACTGCATTTTAATTTTATTCTGTTTTCTTTTACATACTTAAACTAGGAAAGAAACCAGATCTGTCTCTCTTGCCAGTAACACAGAAATTAAATTTCCCCCCTCTCCCACCCTGATGCCATTGTGTTTTTAAACTCTCTCTCTAGTTGCTCGCCCCTTATGTTAATTTGATCACATAATTCCTTTCCTCTCCTCTTTCATTAGCTATTGTTAGTAAGCACAAAATTATAATTTTTTTTTAAATCAGTCCCCTTCAGCTATTTAAATTCATTGGACCTCCCTCAATATTCCATAGATCCAGAATATTACTTGCCCACCCCCATCAAATCTCTTTCTCTTTTAAAATTAGTAGCTCTCCCTTTAGACCACTAAAGCTTGAATTATCCCGTTTCATGTCTAACTGCTAAGCACACACTGCCGCTCTAATGATATTGACCTGTTTTTTTCATCTTACCTTTAAAATCTACAATCTGGTCCAAAACAACCAATCATTGAAGAGCCCAAATTTTGTCTCTCAGTAGTCATCTTGGGATTTTGATCCCAGTAAGAGAAGGAGCAAAGGGGCATTATCAGGCTTTCTGGTGATCAGCACTTTCCAGAAAATAACTGCTTCATAGGTGCCAGCTTGGGATTTGTGCTACTGTTTTGCTCCTGGTGAGAGAAGGCATTTATTCCTGACTGCCTCTGATTGGGCAGCAAGTGTTTGTGTGGTACCTTCCTCAATGGTCAGGTTGTTATTCAAGGTAACTACCAGGAAAAGGCTACAACAAGCTTACAGACCCCCTGCATCATCTGGGACAAGACTGTTACTTTCAAAAGAGCCTGTTGCTTCTTATCTTGGGATAAGTGCTACTGTTTCACTTCTCATGACAGAAGAAGCAAAGGAGCATTGTATCCCAGCAGTGTGAAGCTGTGGTTAAACCACCACAAGTACTAGTCAGTTAGGTGAATCCCCACTATTCATCATTCTTGACAAAGCTAATTCTTTCTTTTCAGTAAGTACTACTTGATTAGCTAATGTCTAACCTAATTTCAGAATATCTCCCTAAACACTTCATCCATAAATCATCAAGGTTTATTATAGTAGTTTCCCCTCAGGTGTTTGGTAGTGCCCCATATAGATGCAGTTACCTTCAGTGCACACTGAAACTCTTAGAATATTTACCATTTTTCAGTCTTTTTTCCTGCTAAAGCACTCTTGAAATTTCACCAGTACCTACTTCCACACAGAGCAACTAGTTTGCCCAGTGACAAGCACTGCCCCTAGAGTTGCAAACCAGATACTCCCAATTTGAATCTGTATTCTCACTGCAACTTTCTAAGAAATAAAAAAAACAGCCTGTTGCCATGGATATGAACCCACTATCTCCATTAATAGCTTGCTGGATTTGGGCATCCTCAGGCAATGTAGAAATTGTTTCATGTTTACTGACAACCAGCTAATTCTCAAACAAACTGCTAAGGTACGTGAGAGATGTATTTGCACAATGTCACTGGTGCTAAAGCTCTCACATAAAAGCACTTCTAATGTCAATCAAGTTGTCAGTAGTACACATGCTGCACCTATCACCCACAGCATGAAGCAGACACATAGACCCACATATGCTGAGACACTTAAATGTAACCTTCCTAACTTGAAAGACCTCCTAGATGAAGTACACATAACAAATAACCTCAGCAGCACCAAATGCACTCTTTAAAACAATACCGACATCAACACATACAACCACATCTCATGGAGCCTCTACTTCTAAGCTCATAAATTGAGCCACCACACAATCCAACATTCTGGTCATTGGAGACTCCATTGTGAGACATACTGATGTCCCTCTCAACAGGCTGAGTAAGGAGAAAGTTACGGTCAGCTGCATATCAGAGGCCAGGATCTGCCATATTGCTCACACACTCAGGTCATTGGACCACAAGTACCAGTATGAGTCATAGTCCATCTAGGTGAAAATGACCTGAGACATACCTCCTTAGACTATAAGAAGAGAGACATCATGGAACTCTCAGAATGTGTGTCCCACTCTGGTATGAGCCTAGCATTGAGCAGCATTCCACCTTTTCCAGGGATAATTCCGCAATAAGAACAGAAGATGACTGACTTGCCTTCATTTCTGGTGTCATTGTAAAGGGGTTCAATATTTCTCAGCATGGAAGGAGATTGTCAACAGACCACACTGCTTTGCCAGGGTTGGTCTGCATCCATACCTCTCAACTGTACAGATTTTTGGAGAATGTCCAGATTTTTGCCTCATGTTTTTGGTCTGTTTCCTCATATAATTGTGGTTTTCTGGCAAATCAGTGGCAAATTACTGAGGGTTGAATTCAGAAAATAATGATAGACATTTGAGTTTCAGAGTTCATACCCTGAGAAAATTCATGCTAATGCAAAACCTGCTGTTCTGTCAACTTTTTGAGTTTGTAAGAGCAATATTTAAAATGTATCCCTGTTTTGGGGCTTTTGCCCCCCCCCCCCATTTTTTATAGCTTTGTCCAGATTTCTTCCTCTAAGAGGTTGAGAGGTATGTCTCCACCTCTCCCCTCTATGCTTTTGAAAATTATTTAAAACATTGTTCTTCACCCATAGTGCCTTTTTTAGGCAACGCCAAAATGAAAACACTTCTGACATGGCAAATGAAAACCATGAAAATCTAAATGTGTTACTGCTCAGTGCTACAAGTCTAAGCAAGAAACTCCACTCTCTACAACTTTTCCTCAACCTAGAGCAGACCTGGGCATTGTATGGTCTCCGGGCCACTTCCGGCCCTTTGGCTCTCCCTGACTGGCCCTTGAGAAGTCAGACAAAACACTTGCTAAAGGAAGAAAGGCAAGATCTTACACTGTTTTTTTTTCTGGACTATCCACTGGCTGGGAGATTTATTTTAATTAAAAAAAAAAAAAAATATATATATATATATATATATATATATATATATATTTTTTTTTTTTTTTTTTTTAGGGCATTCAGTCGCACAGATGTCTTCTGTGTCAGTGCAACCAATTGCTTATGTCTTCGTCTTCTGCACGTAAGAAATTTGAATTACATAAGAAGTTTGAACTGCGGACCACAAAAGAACAAGTGAGAGGTAGGTATGTGTTCCTGTGTTTAAGTGGTGTGTGTGTGTGTGTGTGTGTGTGTGTGTGTGTGTGTGTGTGTGTGTGTGTGTGTGTGTGTGTGTGTGTGTGTGTGCATGTAAGAAGTAAGTAGGTAGGGATGTGTGTGCGTGTGTGTAAGAAGTAGGTAAGTAGGAGGGTGTATGTGTACACGTCATTTTGTGCCTCAGCTTTTTCATAATCTGAAATTGAAAACATATTTCCTTTACAGCTGAGCAGACACTGTTTAAAAGTATTAGTAAGAAAAGCATATTTCAGGTTTCTCTGTAAGAGTATAAAAGCTACTGCAGATATAAATATTGCACTCCCACTGTCATTGTTACATGTACAAACGTTTTTACTCTGATCTACAAAAATGAGCAATGCTGCATTTCCAGGACATTCAAACTACTTTTTAATGAAGGAAAAGAAAGCAGTGTGTCAGGAGTTTCTTTTCTGCACAATAAAAATACATGAAGAAAGACAGTTCGTAGCTAATTACAAACATAAAAGTTCATTTAAAATACAGTAAGCTGTTTTGTTTCCCTTGAGTTTATGTTGCATGCTGTACATAATGGAACTGCTATTTTCTTGCTGAGCTTCTCAGCACAAGGCAAGTAACAATTGTGGTAGTCTTTGGTACCCTGTTGTGAAGTAATTTCACAAACTCCTTATAAACACCTGTTTCAGAAATTAAATTAAGCAATAGTGTGTTTGCCAACTGGTTATTTACACGATTAAGATGGAGAACTGAACCAGATATTTTAAAATGCAAACATTCCACTAAGTATAATTTCAGAACTGAAACAACAGCAGACTTTTCTCTTTTCTACTTTTTTTTGTCAAGTAGACTCCAATACGGCTGCATATCCTGACTGAATATTTTGAAAGTCAAGATTTTCTGTCTGGGTATCCAGGTTGTTTTTGATGGTGCTGACACCCCAGCTCATTCATTGCTGCTGTCTGTTCTATGCTGACATTTGCATGGGGGGGAATGGCACATTATTCATTTGGTACATTACAGATATAGAGAGAGAGTGTGTAAGAGGAAGGTAGGTGTGTGTGTGTGTGTGTGTGTGTGTGTGTGTGTGTGTGTGTGTGTGTGTGTGCTCGTGCGCGCACGCACAAATACATGTGTGTGTGTGTGTGTGTGTGTGTGTGTGTGTGTGTGTGTGTGTGTGTGTGTGTGTGTGTGTGAGGGTTCACAGGTGTCTAGTAATTTACATAGGCTCAAACCCTGTACCTTAGCCACAGGAAACAAGAGCCTAAATCCTCTACCCCAACTACCAAGCTGCATTTTTCAAGCAACTGAGTTTCAGATGCATTTTTCAAGGAATTTTACTTTCAAGTGCATTTTCAAAGAATTGTGAGCTTCAAGGGAAGGGAAGTTTACTGCACATTTTCAAAATTGTTTCTGTGAATGTTAAATTAAACAGTGATGTATTGTTGGTGTTTTTACTATGTCTGTTTCAGATTTTCATAGCCTAATCATAATGTCTACCAGTAGCAGCTAATCAAAACCACACAATTTACTGCTTTTTATAAAGAGAGAAAATTAATGTGGAGCAGAATTGAGTTCAGCCTATTGGTTCGGCCCTCCAAAACAGTCCCAGTTTCTTATGTGGCCCCTTGGGAAAATTAACCGCCCACCCCTGCCCTACAGAATGCTGGCGTCTGTGCAATCACTGAGATATAGTTTAAAGCCACTTATAAAACCTATTAGTGCAAGGCTGTAATGCCTTCCACACAGATCCTGATCCAGCATTAGGTGACGTAGGCAGGCCAGGAAGCTTCATCATAAAAAATAAATAAATAAATAATAATAATAAAATAGTTATTAACAACATGGTGGTAGCATATTTTCCTTTAAGGAGCACCATGCGTGATTCACATGCACTCACACCAATGTAGATGTAAACCCATTCCACACTAACACATGGAAATTAAACCAGTCATTCCATTTATAGAGAAAGTAAATGCGTGTGTACATGTCTACATGTATTTAATTTAAAGAAGTAGTTCTGATGTTTCTGTATGAGAGAGAAAGTGTGTATGTAAGTGTATGTCTGTGTACCTGTGTATGTAATTTAAATTAGCCATTCTGTTTGTATGACAGATTGTGTGTGTGTGTGTGTGTGTGTGTGTGTGTGTGTGTGTGTGTGTGTGTGTGTGTGTGTGTGTATTGCTGTATGAGATGGAAGGTGTGTTTGTGTGTGTATATTGCTGTGTGAAAGAGTAGGTGTGTGTATGTGTGTGTGTTTGTTGCTGTGTGAGAGCAGAGAGAAGGTAGGTGTGAGTGTATGTGTGAGAGAGAGCAAAGAGAGAAGGGAGGTAGGTGTGTGTGTGTGTGTGTGTGTGTGTGTGTGTGTGTGTGTGTGTGTGTGTGTGTGTGTGTGTGTGTGTGTGTGTGTGTGTGTGTGTGTGTGTGTGTGTGTGTGTGTGTGTGTGTGTGTGTGTGTGTGTGTGTGTGTGTGTGTGTGTGTGTGTGTGTGCTCGTGCACGCACGCACGAATACATGTATATGTGTGTGTATGTGTGTGAGAGCAGAGAATGTAGGTGAGGGTGTGTGTGTGTGTGTGTGTGTGTGTGTGTGTGTGTGTGTGTGTGTGTGTGTTTAACATACCTCTGAACTGTCCAGATTTAGCATCATAATTTTGTTTTGTTTCTCAGAAAATTTGTGGTTTTCTGGCAAATCACACAGGACTGAAGTAATTCGATAAGCACATATATACGAGTTTCAAATTTCACATCCTTCAGACCATGCATGCTAACACAAATCCTGTTATTCTAGCACTTTTCTAAGTTAAAAGGAGCATTATTTAAAATCTATCCCTATTTTTGGGCCATTGTATCCCCATTATTTTAGGCTTTGTCTAGATTTCTTGCACTAAGAGGTTGAGAGGTATGCATACCTATTAACTTGATCAGGCTTGACCCTGTAAATTTGTTACAGGAGGCAAGAGCCTGAATCCTCTACATCAACTACCAGACTGCTGAAGGAATTGTGAGCTTCTGTGGAGATAAGAGCTTGAATCCTCTACACCAACTACCAGACTGCTGACTGAATTGTGAGTTAGAGTTTCAGTACATTTTCAGGTAATTATGAATTTCAGTGCATTTTCATGGAATTGTGAGTTTCAAGCAAAGAAAAGTTTACTGCTGCTCATGCTAAATCTGTTTTCAATGTGCAACTAATGGTTTTGTTTAGCAAATGGCAGTCACTGTTTGTGCTGTAGAATTTGAAAGCAGTGTTAGTATCATAATTGTCTTTGGTGCAGAAGGCTGTGGATTCTACTCCCACACCAAGTAGATGGAGTGCTGGTATTGTAGTGCCCTTTCAATTGATGATTATCTGGCGCATTTTAAGGGGTACCATATTTTTTTACTGTAACATAGACAATTAATTCTTCAACGGCAGCAAGTACTGAATTTGTAGATAAAAAACTGAAATGTAAAGTTGTATGCCAGTAACAATCTCTTCATTAGTTACAGATCTCTTTAATGTGGAATTATTCGGATGACTTTTACTTCTGCAGAAATTGTGCTTATTGACTGATACTGGTGGATTTAATGACAGACATTTTAGTGGCCTTTTATGGTTAAAATAATCTGAAATGGGCAGTTTTGCCATTATGGGGTCATACATTTTCTTTCATTGCTTAATGGAAAAATGTTCAAAACTACAAATTTAAAATGCAATCTAACAAGTGGCTCTGTATTATACAAGGAATATAATTTATACAATCAAGAAGGTGAATCAAAGAATGCATACATGTATGCTTGGCCCTAGAAATGTGTGCAAGAAGCCAATGGTTTGAAAACAGTCCAAAGGTAAACTTAATTATCCACTGGGCAGATGCATTTTCTTTGAATGTTGTTTTTAATGCTGTTTCAATGGCAGAGAAGTTTACTGCTCATGCTAAGTCCGTTTTCATTCTGAGACTGTATTGTTTAGCAAATGGCTATCAGTGTTTGCACTATTTTATTTCAATATCTGTAATCACTGTAGACATGAATAAGAAAAAAGTATGCACATTGATAGTCTTGAACAGTGTTTATGGTAAGTGGGGAGAAATAGACAAGTAATGGAACAATGGAATCACTGGGGAGGGGGCTACAATGTGTGTGGGGGTTAGGGGATTGCTGCAGGAGGCCCCAGTCTATTACCCAGCATACGGACCCATTTGACCATGATCCATCGCTGCTTCTAAACATTTAGACAAGCTACTACACAGGCGGGGACTAAAGGTGGAGGTGTCTCAATTTGCATCAAAAATAAATGTACCTCAAGGCTGGTAAAACAGGATGATGCACTTGAGCTTCTCCATGTTCAAATCACCACAGGAAAAATTCCATACCACTTCCTTGCAAGCTATATATCATCCTCTATGATCCAGGAAAACCATAACATATATTTAAGGTTATGGGAAACACCTAACATCCAACCCAATACCATATTCATGGGCAACTTTAATAACTCAATGTTAAATGGAAATCATATATGGCACTAAATCTGCAGGCACAGAGATTCCTGAATTTTATAAACACAAAGTCACTGGACCAGATTATCAATATGCTGACCAGGGGCACAAACATACTGGATTATTTCCTCATTAATATGGGATAGCACTGGACACCCCCCAGTGTAATGTCCTCTCTGGTGAGGTCAGACCACAAACTAAAACCCAGAACCCCATGTGACCTTGGAATGTTCAGGAACTACACTGAAGCTAACTTCCTACTATTAAATGATAATATGACAAAATGTCAAGCCCCCCCAAACAATGAAAACACTGGTACCTATGCAGAACTGTTCACAGAAACCATATAGAAGCATGTTAATAGCTGCATACAGGCAGCTGTACCCACCAGAAATAAGTTCAGAACTAACTCAAAAAACAAGCCACCCTGGTGGTATCACAACATTTATAGGCTGTATAGCATTGTTTTGTTTGTCTTTTTGGCTTTCCCGGTTAGGGGTCGCCACAGTGGAACTCCAGTCCGCTAATGATTGGCAGTCGATTTTTATGGTGCCGAGTTGCCAGCCCAACGCCAAACCTTCAACGAAGGTACGCCTATTCATGCATGTCTTTCGGAGGCCACTTGAATCTTGGCAAAAAGTAGGAGGTGCAGCACCCAGCAGGATAAAAGCACTCTCATCAAATTAAACAAATAACTCGGAGGACAAATAAAGTCTACTAAAGCCAAATTTGAAGTAAATTTGCTCTTTAGCTATGTCCACAACTTCAAAGGCAATGCGCACGAGTGTGCAGAGCTCATTGTTAATGGAACCACTTATACTGACTCAGAAGATATAGCAAATCAACTGGCAGACAAATTCACTTCTAACTTCGCCCCACCTCTCCTCTGTCCAGCCTCCCCTTAGGAAATACCATCAAATATAACTCCCCCTACTATTACTATGGAACAGATCCTCAATGTTTTCTCTATTGCCAAGAACACTTGATCATTGGACCCCAACAGTATCTCAGGCTGTCTTCTAACTACCATGAAACATGACCTACCAGGCTGTATGGAATCACTATTTAATAGTAGCCTCCAAACAGTCTTTGTGCATCATGAATGGAGAAGAGATGATATCATCCATCTGCACAAAGACTGGCCATCTACAGACCTTGAAAACTATAGATCCATAAGTTTCACTGGTTCATATGCAAATCCATGGAAAGAATTATCATGGAAATGATTAATAATGGCGTTGAAAACCTCCAGACACTGGACCCAACAGAGCTTGGTTTTGTCAATAGCAGGTTATGCCTACTAAACCTGGTAGACGTCTTTGAGAAGGTCTCCAAAGCAATGAATGGGGACAAAATTGTTCACAAGGCCTTCCTTGACCTGATCAAGGCATTTGCCACAAAACCCTACTCAGACATTGTTGAGCAAGTCAAGAGATTACGTAGATACCTTTATATACCCTTATGTTACCTGTCGGATAGCAAGATGGCTCACAAACAGAACCCAGAAAGTTAAAATTGGTGAGTCTTCTACAAAGAGGCCATTCACCAGCAGAGTCCCTCAGGCATTGGTCCTGGGAGTTCTCCTTTTTGGCATCTACTTCTCTGAAGACAAGGTCAATATCAAAGGCCTCTGGCTGACCAAATGTGCAGATGATTGTAAATTAGGAGCAGTCATAGAATCCACCACTGACACTAATGTTCTCCAAGAAGGGCTCACACAGACATATAACTGGTTTCAGAACCATAGACTATAACTAAATGGCAAGAAACGCATAATAATATCCTTTGAGAAGTCAGTCATCCCTGGTAATTATCATACTAACAACACACCCCTAAGAGTCGATTCAGTAGTCAGGGATTTGGGGGTGCATATAAACAGTAATCTAGTTTTTGACCATCATATGTCTATGGTAGTAAGGAAACCATGCTATGTTGTGCAATTTATAAACAAAGGTATGGCATCTAGGTCCAAAGAGGTCATTTGCAACTGTACTGGGCATTCATCAGACCTATCACTGAGTACAACCCCTTCTTTGGTATGTACTTAACCAGGCACATCCAACAATTGGAACACTCACAGAAGTTCCTCACTAAATGAATACATGGCATAAACAACATGTCTTAAGCAGACCACCTCAAAGCTCTAGCCCTGAATTTTGTTTCCTAGTGGCTGTTGAGAAAACATCTATGCCTGACATACAACACATCATCAGACCCCACTCTGATGGACCTCCTGCATATCTGCAATACAGACAGCGCCAATATTACCCATTCTAAAGACTTAAACCTTGCCTATGATATAAATAGGACCCGCTGTAGAGACAGGTATGTATTTCAGAGACTACACTGTTTCTGGAACAGGCTGTCCATCCATATTAAGTAGAGTTCTTCCCTAACCCATTTCAAGTGCAATTTGGACAATTGGTTGGGAAGAGGGAATTCATCGCTGGTTTGGCAGCTATGTCTCTAATGGACACAGGCAGCCTGTAAATGTTTCATCTCCCAGGCCCCAGCTTATAAATGTTTGATCTCCCAATCCCCTGCTTACACTTATCAAGGGTATTAGAACTTGTCAGAGATTTCGGATGCATGGCTAGGCTTAAAAAAACCTTGTGGTAGTTAGCCTAGTATTTATTTGACATTTGATCCATCGGGAAAGTCTGACTGGTTGGAAGCCCATTTTCAGTGGAAGCCTGGAGAGAAAAGCTCCAAATTATTAAAAAGCATTTAAGAACAATAATTGTACAATCTTCAAAAATAAAACAAAAACATCTGCAGTTTAAATAATTATAACAAATTAGACATAATATAAAAACATTGGTTAAAAATCAAATTAAGGTATATGACAATCATTTAATATTTAGAGAAATTTTAGACAGTTTGTAGAGAAATTTAAAGGTAAGTTAGTCTAATACAAATAGGAATTATAATATGAAGTGACGGAAAAACAGGCTTATGGTATATTTAGAGAGAGAGTCAGGGAACAGAATTAGAAAGCAGTAAGGAAGTAAGTGAAGAAGGGAGAGTAACGAGGTGCAAGGAATGAAAAGATACCTAACATGACTAAATCCAATAAAGTTGCAGATCCAAAGTTTAATAAAACAGCATAAAAATGTTAAATAAAACAGCATAAAAAATGATAAAACCATCCAAAAGAAGACAAGCGCTTTCACACCTATCCAGATGCTTCTTCAGATCTAATAAAACAGGTATAAAATGCTGCTTAAATACACACAGTTTTAGGTCTACCTCTTAAGGTCACTGACCTGAGCAGTGGTCTTAAAGGAACATTAGACCCATCCCCTCTGTCACCTTGTAATTCTAAAATCCATTTAGTTTCAATGCATTCTGTTTTAGTGCTGACATCACCACTTCTAATGCTAACGTTAAAAAGTTGTAGCACAATAAACTTGAACTTATGGGTATGTCCAGCAACTAAAATATGTTCTGACAGTGCATTTGTTTTATCTTTTCTAGAGACATCATAGATATGTTCACGTACATGGTCTTCCAAAGTTCTGTTATTTTACCAACATAAAATCTTTTACAAACAGTGCAGCTAGCTAAATAAACACGATTGCAGCTCTTACAATTTGCAAAGAAATTGAATTTATAAACCTGCTTAGTCTCAGGATGCTCAAATCTATCAGTAGTTACAATAAACTGACACATATCACAATCTCTATTAGGGTGAGTTCCTATTCTATCAGTAATCCTTGGTTTCTTTTGAACAGGTTTACAGCCCAACATTGTTCTTTAAGGAATATTGTTCTTAAAACAAAATTTAGGAACCTCACCTAAAATAGTTTTGTTTCTATCATCACGTGTAAAAACATGGCAGTGTTTTTAATCATTTCAGAGACACAGCTAGCATCATTTGAGAATATAATGCTCATTCTCAGTGTCTCCTTGTGTCTCCCTAGAACTCTTGGCCTCTAGGTCTTAATGAGATAAATATGGTTTAGCCTGGGCTTTCCTATTTTAGATAGAACCCCTTGTCATGCTACATCTACCTCATGTTGTTGTAGCCTGTACTACTAAAATCATTTGCTAGCTCATCAAAAGCAGATACCATACATTCATCATCTGCACTGAGCCTGGCATACCTAAGGAACTGTCTTTTCAAAACATTCCTAGGAATAGTTGTGGGTGCATACTCTGCCTATGTAAACTATTACATTTTTGAAAAGATTTTTTTGTAAACTTGGGTGTCTAGACCATTCTGTTTCTTAGTGATTTTAATATCTAAAACCTCAAGAACATAGGGGTAAATCATAGGGACTTAGTTGTCTGTTTCAGGTATTCAACAAAATCATGCAGCATAGAAACAGAACCTGCCCGTATAAAAAAATACGTCATCCACACACCTGGCATAGTATGGAATATACTGTTTAAAAAGGCTGCGCTCATTAAAGACATAGAGTGTCTCCCAATAAGGTAGCACTAGGTTTGCATAGATATTGGCAATGGGTGTGCCCGTCACTGCGCCCATCCTCTGCTTGTATAGCTGATCATTAAAAGTGAAAACATTGTTGTTCAAAATCAAATCAAGAAGTATGCTTATAAGATAAATATGTCCTGCACTGTAATCAGAATATTTAGACAAGAACAGAGTAACAAATTCAATCCCTGTGTCATTAGGTATAGCAATCCAAAGACAAAATAAATCACCAAAGCAGTTAAAGGACTTCAAAGCACTAGAAATACAGTCCAAACAGTAAAACAAAGAAGTCCAATGCCCTCAGATAAAGAAGTTTAATAAAATAACAAAGCTTTCAAGTAAAAACTCTTCATCATGAGCATTCAGTGACCTTGAGTTTTAAACACTGATGAAGCGTTTTTACTTGAAAGCTTTGTTATTTTATTAAATTTCTTTATCTGAGGGTGTTGGACATCTTTGTTTTACTTTTTGGACTGTGCCATTAGGTATAACTGTGAAAATAATTTTCTGTTAGTTACAATGGATGAGGTATCGTCACTACTGTTGGTACTGGAGTACTCAAATAAAGATGCTAAAAGTGCTTGGTATCTCTAAGAACAGTGTTAACTTTATCTAATACTGGTCACAGTTGCTTTTTAGCATAAATAGATAAGGGCTCAGTTGCCCAACCATGGCCTGAGACAATAGGCCTCTTTGGAGGATTTTTCAGCGATTTATGAATTTTGGGGAGGCCATGTAAAATAGAAACGATAGGATATTCAGTCAGAAAATATTCAAACAATTCCTTGGTACTGTTACCTTCCATCAACAAATCATGTAAATTAGAACAAATTCTCGATAACAACTTATCAACGTCAGATTTAGAGCAAAGAGCATAAGTAAAACTATCAGCATAATACACATGCTCTCAGTGTGCCTAGAGGTGTCCATCACAACTATGGTGCCCCCTTTGTCAGCAGGTCTATTATATACATGTTTCATCAAAGTTAATTACATAAGGGCCTTAAACTGTGTTTCAATAATATTAAAAAAGTAAGCTCCATAGCATGTGTATTAAGCTCCGTAGCATGTGTGATATCTGCGTAACACCATAGTACAAATCACTAGCTAGATAGGAGTTCTAATTTCACCTATGAACCTTTGACAGCAGGTCTATTATATACATGTTCCATCAAAGTTAATTCCATAAGGGCCTTAAACTGTGTTTCAATAATGTTAAAAAAAGTCTCTGCGATGTTAACTTCGCAACAACTTACATATATCTTCTTCACAAACTTTCAAAAAAGCTTCAACCAATGGTGGATTCACTGGGACAAACTGACTATAGCTCTTATACACATCACTCTGAACACTGGAGGTTAAATTGTACATCAGGTTCAAAGAAATACTCCGGACAAATAATCTCAAATCAGTGAGTACATCACATAAAGAAGAGGCTTTGGAAGAAATAAAAGAAAGGCCCTTGTTTAACACTTGTCATTACATTCTCAAATGATGTAAGCTCTGTCTGTGAAATTATTAAAAAGCATGTCCTTACGTGTGATGATAGAAACAAAACTATTTTAGGTGAGGTTCCTAAATTTTGTTTTAAGAACAATAGTTCTTTGAGAAAAATGTCGTACTATAAACCTGTTCAAAAGAAACCAAGGATTACTGATAGAAGAGGAACTCACCTTGTAGAGATTGTGATATCTGTCAGTCTATTGAAACTACTGATAGATTTGAGCATCCTGAGACTAAGCAGGTTTATAAATTCAATTTCTTTGCAAATTGTAAGATCGGCAATCTTGGTTATTTAGCTAGCTGCACTGTTTGTAAAAGTTTTTATGTTGGCAAAACTAACAGAGCTTTGAAAGATCATGTACATGAACATATCTATGATGTCTCTAGAAAAGATAAAATAAATGCACTGTAAAAACATATTTTAGTTGCTGGAAGTACCCATAAATTTAAGTTTATTGTGTACAACTTTTTAATGTTAGCATTAGAGGTGGTGATGTCAGTACTAAAACAAAATGTATTGAAACAAAATGGATTTTAGAATTACAGAGTGATAGAGGGATGGGTCTAAATTATTATGTTCCTTTAAGACCACTGCTCAAGTGACGTGATCTTAAGAGGTAGACCTGAAACTGTGTATTTAAGCAGCATTTTATACCTGTTTTATTAGATCTGAAGAAGCACCTGGATAGGTGTGAAAGCGCTTGCCTTTCTTTTGGATGTTTTTAGTATTTTTATGCTGTCTTATTTAACATTTTTTATACTGTTTTATTAAACTTTCGAACTGTAACTTTATTGGATTCAGCCATGTTGACTGGTTATTCTTCTATTTTTAAAAGCTCACAGGATTACTGGATACTAACCGTGGTGGTGGTGCTGCGGTAGTGTTGTCGCCTCACAGTAAGACGCTGTCCGGTTCGATTCTCAGCTAGAGCGTCTTCTGCATGGAGACATGCGTGAATGGGCGTACCTTCGTTGAAGGTTGTGCGTCAGGCCTGGCAAGCCGGTATGTAAAAATCAACTGCCAATCATTAGTGGACCGGAGTTCCGCTGTGGCGACCCCTAACCGGGAAAAGCCGAAAGACACAAGCAAACAGGATTACTGGATACTATTGGAAGTGTGCGAAGCTGCACAGTAAATTTCAAGGAATATAGCTCCAGATGTTTATGGCATTATTGTATGCACTACTCTAACTAGATGTCCCCAGTGTGGTCCCCTTCAGAAAACTAACTTTTCGGAAAGTCGAACTTCGTATAGTCAAGACCATATGATCAACTTTCTGAAAAGTCAAAGTATTTCTGTGGGGCTCACAGGTGGGATCAAACAGTTTATCCTTTTCCCCAGTCTAGTACAATCTTTTAGTTGGTATATATAATTTTCACGGGGGTGTGGAGGTGTAGGGGGTGCTTGCCCTGCAAAAACACAGAATTTGGTAGTTGTTTGACTTTCAAAGTTAAAAATCGTTGATTATATTGTCATGACCATATGAAGTTTGACATTCCATAACATCGATGTTATCACAGGGATCCTTCCAATGCATGTATGCCTTAGTTCAGGCTTTTTCCCAGAAGACATGAGGAGAGAATGTATTAACTACTTAGGAAATGGTTTGCAAATTGAAACATCAAACATAGATCCAGATGGTGGAAAATCACTGATGTTCCATTTGATCTATCTAGGTCACATAATTTCCTTTATTTGTTGTTTATGTCTGTGCTGTATCTGAAACCCTAGCGGCTGTGAGCTGCATCAGACCATTCTCTGGATATCATGTCTGCAGCATTCTTGAGTCCTGAGCATAATCACACTTTTTTATGAAGACGTCACAACTGCACCACTCCACATAAAATCCACACTTCTTCATCCACCTTTTCTGTCTCTTTCTTGATTGTTTCCAAACGATGATGATGATGATGATGATGATGAAGATGAAGATGATGATGAAGACGATGCTGATGATGAAGATGAAGATGAAGATGATGATGATGAAGAAGATGATGATGATGATGATGTAAACTAATACTGAAGTAGAAGTAACTTTGTCGACTCCTTTTAGAACAAAGAACAGTTGTGTGTTAAGTCTATGCCAGTGATGAAAATCCACTGTCTTGAAAGATAGTTTCTAGGACCCATGTTGCTTAACCATTTTTGTCAATATGTTCTAGCTTATTCCAGAGTTTTCTGGAGCAAATGATGCAAACTGGGCCCAATAATCTGTCCATGCATGGACTTAATAAAAAAAATCTGTATGTGGAAGCACACCTTCATTTTTGTAATACACCTTCCGCATTACCTTCAGCACCTAAGACATCTGACTGTAAGGTATAGTGTAGCAGCGGTCACTTGAATGGTGTCCCTCACATTACTTTCAGCACCTAAGGCATCTGACTGTAAGGTATAGTGTAGCAGCGGTCACTTGAATGGTGTCCCTCGCGTTACCTTCAGCACCTAAGGCATCTGACTGTAAGGTATAGTGTAGCAGCGGACACTTGAATGGTGTCCCCCTCGTTACCTTCAGCACCTAAGGCATCTGACTGTAAGGAATAGTGTAGCAGCGGTCACTTGAATGGTGTCCCTTGTGTTACCTTCAGCACCTAAGGCATCTGACTGTAAGGTATCGTGTAGAAGTGGTCACTTCAATAGTTTCCCTCGCGTTAACTTCAGCACCTAAGGCATCTAACTGTAAGGTATATTGTAGCAGTGGTCACTTGAATGGTGTCCCTCGTGTTAACTTCAGCATCTAAGGCATCTGATTGTAAGGTATAGTGTAGCAGCGGTCACTTGAATGGTGTCCCTCGCATTACCTTCAGCACCTAAGGCATCTGACTGTAAGGTATCGTGTAACAGCAGTCAATTGAATTGTGTTCCTCACGTTACCTTCAGCACCTAAGGCATCTGACTGTAAGGTATAGTGTAGCAGCGGTCACTTGAATGGTGTCCCTCGCGTTAACTTCAGCATCTAAGACATCTGACTCTAAAGTATAGTGTAGCAGCAGTCACTTGAATGGTGTCCCTCGCGTTACCTTCAGCACCTAAGGCATCTGACTGTAAGGTATAGTGTAGCAGCGGTCACTTGAATGGTGTCCCTCGCATTACCTTCAGCACCTAAGGCATCTGACTGTAAGATATAGTGTAGCATTGGTCACTTGAATGGTGTCCCTCGCATTACCTTCAGCACCTAAGGCATCTGACTGTAAGGTATAGTGTAGCATTGGTCACTTGAATGGTGTCCCTCGTGTTACCTTCAGCACCTAAGGCATCTGACTGTAAGGTATAGTGTAGCAGCGGTCACTTGAATTGTGTTCCTCACGTTACCTTCAGCACCTAAGGCATCTGATTGTAAGGTATAGTGTAGCAGCGGTCACTTGAATGGTGCCCCTCGCGTTAACTTCAGCATCTAAGACATCTGACTGTAAGGTATAGTGTAACAACGGTCACTTGAATGGTGTCCCTCACATTACCTTCAGCACCTAAGGAATCTGACTGTAAGATATAGTGTAGCAGCGGTCACTTGAATGGTGTCCCTCGCATTACCTTCAGCACCTAAGGCATCTGACTGTAAGGTATAGTGTAGCATTGGTCACTTGAATGGTGTCCCTCGCATTACCTTCAGCACCTAAGGCATCTGACTGTAAGATATAGTGTAGCAGCGGTCACTTGAATGGTGTCCCTCGCGTTAACTTCAGCATCTAAGACATCTGACTCTAAAGTATAGCGTAGCAGCAGTCACTTGAATGGTGTCCCTCGCGTTACCTTCAGCACCTAAGGCATCTGACTGTAAGGTATAGTGTAGCAGCGGTCACTTGAATGGTGTCCCTCACATTACCTTCAGCACCTAAGGCATCTGACTGTAAGGTATAGTGTAGCAGCGGTCACTTGAATGGTGTCCCTCGCATTACCTTCAGCACCTAAGGCATCTGACTGTAAGGAATAGCGTAGCAGCGGTCACTTGAATGGTGCCCCTCACATTACCTTCAGCACCTAAGGAATCTGACTGTAAGATATAGTGTAGCAGCGGTCACTTGAATGGTGTCCCTCGCATTACCTTCAGCACCTAAGGCATCTGACTGTAAGGTATAGTGTAGCAGCGGTCACTTGAATTGTGTTCCTCACGTTACCTTCAACACCTAAGGCATCTGACTGTAAGGTATGGTGTAACAACGGTCACTTGAATGGTGTCCCTTGCATTACCTTCAGCACCTAAGGCATCTGACTGTAAGGTATAGTGTAACAACGGTCACTTGAATGGTGTCCCTCGCGTTACCTTCAGCACCTAAGGCATCTGACTGTAAGGTATATTGTAGCAGGGGTCACTTGAATGGTGTCCCTCGCGTTACCTTCAGCACCTAAGGCATCTGACTGTAAGGTATATTGTAGCAGCGGTCACTTGAATGGTGTCCCTGAGAATGACTCCCTCCATCACCTCTTTCTTGAATTGTTTCACCAATTTTTACTCAGGGAGTTCAGTGCATCGCAGTCTTTGATACCCATAAAGAATGCACAAGTATTCATCGGCCTGCTTGCCTGTGCTTTTTAACAAGTATATGAACTAGTCCTGAGAACTTTTCAGTCATGACAAGGACCAAAAGGCATACAAACATTAACACCAATAACAAAAGGCAGTAGTAAGAAAGTAAGATGTTATAAACCAAATGTGAGACAAATTGTACATATTCTTAAGTGGCATGACATTTAAAATTTAAACTAAATACAAGGACTATCAATGAAGCTATAGTAAACAGAGTCAGTAGGCACACAGGTTAAAACAATGACTTACTACAGACTATGATTTGCAGGCAAAACTAGGATTATTGTTTTTTTTCAGGCATAAGTGAAGAAAGATAAAAGGGACAGATTCCAATTCAATTTATGTTCAGGGTGAGTTACAGCCAGAGTCTTACAGTTCATACTTGAACATTAATGATCCCAAGAAAAGGCTTACTGTGTAAAATGTGTGCAGATAAAGAAGTGTGCAGGTATTATCACTGTGCTGATGTTCCAGTGGTCAGTTCCATAAAAGTGCTCTTGTCCATAGCTTGGAACAAGATTAGACTACAATGACATGCATGCTATGGAGCAAGGTCTATGCAAGGTAGCACACTCATCCAACAGTAACCCTTGCACTTTGACAAAATAATTTCTAGATTAAGAAATACTGGCTTTAAGTTTCTTTGTAAGTTGTGTGCCTTAACTTGAGAATATTTTCTCTGCATCAGCTATTTCATGTTTTAAGTTACACTCAAATGTAGTATGCAAACCCCAGAGAAAAGCAATCCATAAACATATGCTATAACATGTACTAGTAGGTAACATGTACTAGTAGGTAATAGCATACAGCAGTGAAATGTTGAAGTTGCCACGTGATGTTGATGGACTATCTCTCTCTCCTCATGTAGACAGATTGATTGATTGATTGGTTTTTTTAATGGCCATCCAGAATGCATTAAAACCTGATAAAAAACAGATAGTGGAGACTTTTTTTAATTGAGTCAGGTCAGACCATTGTGAAGCTTCTTATCAGCTCCATAATCCTGTCAGAATGTAGCAGACCTAAATGTCACACTTTGACAGCATGTTTTAAAGCTATCAAAATAACTATTAAATGCCAACTTTACCAGCTTTACAACATAGATGGATAAAGCCCTTACTATGACCCAGATGACTCAAATTCAGCTATTAACATGGATGCTGGAGGGTCCAGATGGGGAAGATGACAATTGAGTGACTAATTTCAGGCTGTCCATGCTGGGAGAAGGGATTGGTATTTCAGTTAGTTGTTTTGCACTTATAAGCAGAAGACTGTCAGTGATGAAGGTCCTCCTAGAACCTGGTGATGGAATCCCTTTTTAAATATGCATCTGTGCACACATGCATAGGTATGAGTATAGGAGGTCCCAAAGGAGACACGGATGCTCTTATCAGCCAATAAGGGAAAGGTATGGGCAATAATTTTATACATACACACACACACACACACACACACACACACACACACACACACACACACACACACACACACACACACACACACACACACACACACACCAAACCAAAGGGTAAAGAGACAAACCATTCAGTAAAAACTACAAGAAAGACCAGTGTCTGACATCTTAAACCTCCTATAGTGGTGTAAATACTGCTATGTCCTTTAGGTGTCATTTTCATATATCCAATGGGCCTCCACTACACCTCTGCCCTCAGGTCTCCAACAAGACCTCAAGGCATTAACCAAGGCCAAGAACACTAGTTTCATGGGTCTAGATAACATACTGTGCTGCCTACTGGCCAGCCAGAAACATGACTTGACAGACCCTCCTACAGAGGCTTCACTATCAGCCTCCAAATAGACTTCATGCCTGAATAATGGACTACAATAACACTCATTCCTTTGCAAAATGGAGGGGCAGTAACAAAAATGGGTGATTACAGATCCATAAGCCTGATCAGCCTCAGCTGTAAAGCTATGGAAGCAATCATTGTGGGATTAATAAATAACATAGGCAGCCTACAAACTCTTGACCCAAGCTGGTTCTGAGTTATTTAAGACAGATCCTGCCTACTTAACCTGACTGGCTTCTTTGAAAATGTTACTGAAGCAATGGATGAGGGCATGTTAGTACAAACCACATTCATTGACCTCAAAAGGATGTTTGACACCATTCCAAATTCAGGCAAGTTAAATAAACTCTCCCAAATATAAATATCTGTGTACCTCATTGGATAGCAAACAGACTCAAACAGAACCCAGGAAATTATGGTGGGTGGCTCTACCTCCTCCAAAAGATTTGTCACTAGTGTTGTACCCCAGGGTTCAGTCCTTGGCTAGCTCCTCTTTGGCATTTACTTCTTGGAATTCAAAGTTAATGTTAAGGGTTTATAGCTGAACACAGCTGCAGATCACTGCAAATCTGGTGCCATCTTAAACTCCACAGACAGCAAGATCCACCAACAGAGCTTTTCCCAAAGAAAACAGCTGGTGTCAAATCCATGGACTAAAACTAAACACCAAGAAATGTATAAGAGTATCTTTTGACAAGTGTGACTTCCCTTGTAACTATGATAACATATCCCTGAAAATTGATCCAGTAGCCCAGAAGGATAATTATTTCAATTAGTGACCTGGGCTGGTGCTATGAACCGGTGTCCCACCCCCTTCACTGTGATGATCTGTAAGTGATCATCTTATTACACATAGATCTATGTACCCCACAACAAAAAAAAGAAAAAAAAAAGGGTGTTCCTTTTACTGGCACACCATCCAGGTGACCAGATGCATGACATGCCCCCCTAGTCCAGCCACTCAGGTCCCATTTCTGTGCCCTGCCCCCAACCCTCCTTTAATATATTTTATTAAAAAAAGGCATTTCTTTTTTTAAACTGTAGCAAACAGCTGCTACAGTTTATACCCTGCCTGCATGTAGTGCTACAGCGCTCATGTTTTTTTTTTTACTTTTAACTTGTAGCAAACTGTTTGCTACAATGTAGCAAGCAGTTGTTACAGTTTAGACCACACATGGAGTGCTGCAGGTTTGACCTCAAATAAAATACCAGCTTTTAAAAGCTGGTATTACATTAAAGAGCAATGAAGATCAGCTGATCATGCCACCATCACTTTGTGCCCAGGGCTGTTGTCCCTCTTCCCCCACCCTAGCTAAGCCACTGCATTAGCCTGGGATCTGGGAACCTATGTTGACAATGAACTGCCTTTGATCACCACATATCGACTATTGTAAGAAAGTCCTTTGTCATCATGCAGCTTATATCTAATGGTATGGCGTTTAGATCTAGGGATGCAAGCAGTCCATTGTACTTGGTTCTCATCAGGCCGATCATTGAAATATAATGCTCTCTTCAGTATGTACCAACATCTAGAATGATCACTGTGCTTCATCCCTAAAAAATCAAGAGCGTAAATCATAAAAACTCTACAGACTGTTTCAAAGCTTTGTCCCTCTTCTCGGTAATATCATACAGGCTACTAACAGGTGACCTCTGCCTCATTTGTAGAGCCACAACAGACCATGGCAGACCTATTGCACACTGGCAAGTCCAGTGGTAGCATAAATACTCTATCAAGGGATCTCAGTCTATTTTACAACATAAACAGGACATGTTGGAGGGATGGGGATATATCATAGACAATATCACATAAAGCAAAGTACTTTTCTTATGCTATTCAAACATAGTTTGGATGACTGGATGGGAAACCATAAATTCATTCCCAGTTCATTACCCATGTCACACATGCAAAGGGGTCCCAACATACCCTTGTTCTTATTTATAGACAAAATTTAAGGGCTACAAAAATTACAATGGAAATGCCAAGTTAGGCTTCTTCAGATCTTTACAGATCAATAATCTAATAACTATATAAGAACCTATACATACATTTATACATTTTATTTATATATAATATATATATATATATATATATATATATATATATATATATATATATATATATATATAAACAATCCATTCAGTAAAAACTGCAAGAAAAACCCAGCCAAAACTAGAGTTTTCACTGTGTAATACCTTAAACCTCCTGTAATCGAGACACATGGGGTAAATACAAATGACCTGTTAAGGACATCAAATATTTCAGCTACATGGTTTCCGAATGTTCATGACTTTTTAAATTAAGTCTTCATGGTGGCATTTAGGCCAATACAGCCCAACCCCAGTAGCTGTGGAAGTGCATGTTTTGGCCTTTTTATTGACCACATCAGCACAGCAAAAGTGGATTGTTTGGCTATACTTTTGAAACTCTGGGATGCACATAAAGATTACGTTGCCTGCAAAACATCCCAGCTGACATGTAAGCCAAAGGGTAAAAAGGTCACACAAGCAAACCGTTCAGTAAAAACTGCAACAAAAGCCCAGTCAAGCTGGAGTTTTCACTGTGTGATACTTTAAACCTCCCATAATAGAAGCCCATGAGATATATATAGGACACCAAGTGCTTCAACTACATGGCTTCTGAATGATATATAGGACTGTCTCATCATTAAGTGAATGCTCAAAAGAGCAATCTTTTAGACGGAATCTAAAAAGACTGAAGAAGGAAAAAAACAATTTTTTTTTTTTGCAGGAAAGCAAGCCCCCCCTGCACACCCCCATCCGTATCGTTAATTATATGTAATATCTCCAAGGTCGCACAACAATATGGTAAGGGCAAATTCCCAGACCACACTGTAACGCAATCTCACAACAGAAGTATCCAGCAGACTGAAAAAGCAGTTTGTATGAGCGTTCTCTCTGTTTTCTGAACACTCACTCTTACAGACGTCAAAAAAAAAAAAAAAAAATATATATATATATATATATATATATATATATATATATATATATATATATATATATAGGTTTACTATCAAATGGCTGAAAGGCCAATAGTTGAAAGTCACATACCTGAATAACATATATGTGAAAATCCTTTATTCAACTGTCATAAACACCCATTTAGAATGTCGAAACTACAATGCAATTCGAATAAATGAACTAGATCACTTCACTGTCATTGCCGAAAGCCCAAATTGCCAAAAACTCATTTAACTGAATTTACTTTTGTCCAAACATAGTAGTGGCAGTGTATATGCCCTTTTCCCCACTGTAGTGTGATCCTGGAGATAGAATATATAATTGGGGAGGTGTGGGTGGCACAGGTTTCATACTGACCAGTTTCTGTTAAGAGGGTAAGTAAGTAGTGTTTAATCACACTGGGTTTAGTTTGGTGGAGGTTTGATTTCGCAAAGGGTGGAAAAATGTTGAAAATGGTCGAAAATGTTGAAACATTTTGATTTTCGACCATATGAATGCTTTCACATTCTGAATTTCGATAATATGATTCTACATTATGACAGCTTTACATTCTGAACTTCAACCATTTGATAGTAAACCATACATATGTATGTATGTATATATATTTATATATATATATATATATATATATATATATATATATATATATATATACACACACACACACACACACACACACACACATATATATATATATATATATATATATATATATATATATATATATATATATATATATATATATATCACTTGCAATCCAGACATATTACTCACTTCCACTGCTGCCATACATTTTGTGTATAAATGGTATCATTTTTCTAATGATTCCATACTTATGAAGTGTATTATATGGCTGCTGCATCTGTTTTACCCAATCTACAAAGCAATATGCATTACAGGATACGTGTAGGTTATCTAATTCAACATTCATATGCCTCCCTTCTTCTTCTAAGTACATATGCTGGTATTGCATTAGCACTCTGAAAATTTTAAAATTCTCTGCTGCCTCTCGGACTAGATCTTGCATGCAAAATGCAATTCATTTTCACTGTATGTTTTTGAATCTCATTATGATATATTAACGTAATGTTGCTCTTTGAGACAGCAACTGTATTGTTCATTGGAGATCCAGCATATTCTTTGCAATGGACTGGTATCTTCACCACCCTGGATGGGTTCTAAACTTGTAACTCTACTCCCTGCATCAAGCATATGTTGGAGTGGGGCTCAGTAGGTGGTTTGGGGCACCGATTCTTTTCTAGTGGGCAGGCACCCTTCATTGCATTGAACCTTCTGAAATCTGGACCAAAACGTAAGCTGTAGACACATGATAAGAAACAAATATACAAATAGGGTCACTTTAAATATTCCATTAAGTCAGATATTCCCCTTGTTTTTCTTGCTCAGCAGTACTTGTTACTGACAACTCTAACGTTTTATGTGAGGTACTTGGGTTAACAGCTTTCATACGTTTCTATAGCTATTCCTTTTTAGAACAAAGTGAGCAGCATAATTCTGGTCAGAATGATGTTACTGGTGATAGAAATGTTACAAGAAACAAGGAAATGGTCTGATGGAAGGGCCAAATGATATCTATACCATAGGTTCATAGGTAGTTACCAGGCTATCGACCCAAGGGCCTAAGAAAGCCTAGCCAACAAGGTTCCCTGGCTTTTGCCACCCAAGAAAATTATTTTCCTGTGCCCCTGTCAAGCAGAGCCACAGAAGTGATCCCCGGGGTGAATTTCCTATTTCCCATCCACTCATCAAGATTTGTCTTGAAGAGTGCTAATAAGGAGCTTTGTGTGATATAGATGGGTAGCTTGTTCCAGAGTATGGGAAGTCTCTGGGACAGGAATCTATCCCTCCAGCATGTTCTGTTTATTCATGTGACAAGGTTTAGGTCCCTAGAGCATGTAGCTCAGAGGGATTGGGATTTCTTTAGGTGAAGCATGTCCAACAGCTCTGGGCTTGACATAGTTTTGTATGTTAGGCAGAGATCACCTCGGAGTAGGCGATATGTGACAGAATAAAGCTGGAGTTTTTTTGAGATGGTCAGCATAGGGCATCCCTTTGAGGCCGGTAATCCTCTTTGTCAGGTACTTCTGCGGCCTTTCCAGCTGTTGTTGATGTCTTGTGAGGTGCATTCCAAAAGGGGCATTGTACTCTATAATGGGTCTAATGAGTGATAAGTAGAGGGGAACAATGACCTCTTTTTTCCTGGATGAGAACCCTTTTGTGATGAGGTGTGCCATGTACAAGGATTTCCTGACCACTGTGGTGATGTGATTATCAAAGGAGAGACTACTGTCCACCTGGGTCCCAAGGTCTCTTATCATACTTTCAGTGTTAATTAGACTGGCGCCTATGTGGTAATTCATGAGTACAAAGATTTTACCAAAGGGGATGACAGTTTACTTTTTGGCATTGAGCTTGAGGCCATGGCTCTGACACCAAGCATCTGCCTCAGTGAGGCTCTTCTGTAAGATGTCCACATAATTTGGGGACTCAATTATGGCTCCTAGTTTGCAATCATCTGCAAACTTCATTAGCCAAAGCCCTTCTGTGCTAGCTTGTACTTCAGACAAGTATATACCAAACAGGAGAGGACTCAGGACTGAAACTTGTGGTACTCCACTTGTCACTGGTTTGAAGTTGGATTTGGAGTCTGCAACTTCTACAGTGTGGGTTCTGTCAGTGAGCCACTTGGCAACCCATCTTGTGACGTAGGGATTTATACCTAGTTTAGTGAATTTATCTATAATTCCAGAATGGGGGATGGTGTCGAAAGCCTTGGCGAGGTCAAGATAGGCTGTGTGAACCACCTTACCCTCATTTATGGCTTTGGTGGCTGCTTCAAAAAAATCTATCAGGTTTAGCAGACATGATCTGCCTTTTACAAACCCGAACTGGGTGGGGTCCAGGGTTTGGAGATTACCAATGTCTTTGTTTATAAGTTCCATGATGATATGTTCCATAGCCTTGCAGACCAGGCTTGTCAGGTTAATATGGTGATATTTCCCAGGGTCCCTGGTGCTCCCCCTTTGTGGAGTGGGATAAACTTTGCTGTGCACCATTCAGTGAGCACAAAGCCTGAAGTGAGGCTATGATTGAACATGGTACTTAGGTGGGGAGCCAGTTCATTCTGAAGTTTGTGTAAAATGCAGCCTGGGATGTTGTCCGGTCCTATGGATGCTGTGTTCTTGGCTTTAGAGAGTGTGTTTTTTACCTGCATAGTTGTGATTACAGGGACTCTGTATTCTTCCGGTATAGATATGGGCCCTTTAGGGGGTGAGAGGGGGTAAAGTTAGCACTGGACCTATCTGCCAGGATGTTGGCAATATCAGTTGGTTCTGTAATTTTTGTGCCATTGTGCTGTAGCTTAGAGCAGATCTGGGTGTTGCCATTGATATTCTTGACATAGCTATAAAATGCTTTGTGGTTGTCCTTAGAATCAGTGGCAATTTTGTTTTAGTAACTAGCTAAGGAGGATTTTATGAAGGATCTGAGCTTCTTAATGAGGCTGATCAGGGAGCTCCTCCACTCATGGGATTTTACTCTTTTTTGCAGCAGTTTCTTTTATTGTAGAGTTTGTTTATGGTGGGGACCACCAGATTGGCTTCCTTTTTTTGTTGATAGCGTCTTGGTTCTGTTAGGGATAGCATGATCCATGCACTCGTGTAAGTGCTTATAGAGTGCATTTGTGTAGGATTCAGCAGTCGTAACTGTATTGTCCTTCTGCATGGGTGTCATGAAGTGTGCCACTTCTGTCTTAAGAAGCATGAAATTGGCTTTGGAGAAATTTTTTACAGTGGTTGCCTTAATGGGGGGTGGGGGTAGGATGTGGATATCTAGGGTGATTAGCTTATGATCGGATATGACCAACGGGAGTTGACTTCAGGTATGGAACACCGGTCGCTCATGTTGGTAATGACTAGGTCTAGGATATTGTTGCCCCTGGTGGGGGCATGAATAAGTTGATCCAGGGCATTGGAATTTATGAATTCGAGAAAGCGTTGAGCAAAGACGTTGGTACATGAGTAGCTTTCCCAGTTAATGGAGGGGTCATTGAAATCACTTATTATTAGGGTGTTTGTTTGAACCCTAATATTTTCCAGTATATCAAGAAAAGAGGAGTGGGAATCCTGGGACATGGTGGTGGATTTGTAGCAAGCTACAATTTGGATTGCAGTTTTGCCCAGAGTTAGTTGCACTTGGATAATCTCGGATGCATTATACTGAGCAACTAGTCTGGAGGTGTGGATATCCTTAATGAGTATAGACACACCACCACTTTTAGTGTTTCAGTCCAGGTTAGATGGCCATTTCCCTGTGTGTTCATATGTTCATAGGTAGGTACTAGGCTATCTGCTTAAAGACATTTATAAGCCTAGCCGGAATGTGTTGGCTTTCGCCGCCCCTTAGATTAGTTCCCTGTGCCTCTGTCCAGCAAGCCACTGAAGTGATCCCGGGGTAAACTTCCTGTTTCCCATCCACTCGTCAAGGTTTCTCTTGAAGAGTGTTAGTGTGGAGCTCTGCCTAATGTAGATTGGAATCTTGTTCCAGACCATGGGAAGTCGCTGGGACAGGAATCTATCCCTCCAGCACATCCTATTTATTGTTGTGGTGAGGTTTAGCTCCCTAGAGTGTGTGGCTCGAGGGGATATGGTTTCTTTAGGTGGAGCATGTCCATCAATTCTGGGTTGGACATGGCCTTGTATCTCAGACAGAGATCACCTCTGAGTAGGTGGTATGCAACCAAGTACAGCTGGAGTTTCTTAAGTCAAGATGCATAGGGCATCTGTTTGAGGCCAGTGATCCTCTTGATGAGGTACTTCTGTGGTCTTTCCAGCTGTTGCAGGTGTCTTGTAAGGTACATCCCAAATGGGGCATTGTACTCTATGATGGGTCTGATGAGTGATGCGTAGAGGGGCACAATGACCTCTTTTGATCTGGATGCAAACCCTTTTGTGATTAGGTGGGCTGCATAGAAGGATTTTCTAACCACTTTGACAATGTGATTATCAAAAGAGAAATTACTATCTACTTGGGTCCCCAGATCCCTTATTTCATCTCCCGTATTTAGGGGGCTACCACCTATGTGGTAATTTGTTTTTTCCAAAGGGGATGACTATGCATTTTTTGGAATTTAGCTTGAGGCCATGGTTTTGACACCAGGTATCTGTCTCAGTGAGACCCTTTTGGAGGATGTCTGTGTCAGCCGGAGAGTCAATTATAGCCCCTAGTTTGAAGTCGTCTGCAAACTTGGTCAGCCATAGTCCTCCTGTGCTTGCCTGTACCTCTGAGAAGTATATGCCGAATAGGAGGGATCCTAGGACTGAGCATTGGGGAATGCCACTTGTAACCGGTTTAGAGTCAGACCTAGCTCCTGCAACTCTTACCATATGGGTTCTGTCCATGAGCCAGTTGGCAACCCATCTTGTGATGTAGGGGTTTATGCTCAGGCTGGTGAGCTTGTCTATAATACCAGAATGGGGAATGGTGTCGAAGGCCTTTGCGAGGTCTAGGTAGGTTGTGTGGACCACCTTTCCCTCATCTATAGCCTTAGTAAAGGTCTCAAAGAAGTCCATCAGGTTTAGGAGGCATGATCTGCCTTTAACAAAGCCGAAGTGGGTAGGCTCCAGTGTTTGGAGGTTCCCAATGTCTCTGTTAATAAGATCCATGATGATGCACTCCATAGCCTTGCAGACCAAGCTAGTCAGGCTTATAGGGTGATAGTTCCCGGGGTCTGTTGTGGCTCCACCTTTGTGGAGCAGAATAACCATTGCTGTGCACCACTCTATGGGCACGTAGCCTGTGGAGAGGCTGAGTTTGAACAGTGTGTTTAAATGAGGGGTTAGTTCATCTTTGAGCTCATATAGAACACAGCCTGGGACACCATCCGGTCCCATTGATGCTGTGTTTTTGGCTTTGGAGAGGGCTGTTTTAACCTGAGTGTCTGTGATTTCAGGGGCACTACATTCTTCTGGTATGGTTATGGGCCCCTTTGGGGGTGAGAGGGGGGGATGAAGTTTGCACTGAACCTGTCTGCCAGGATGTTGGCGATATCGGTCGGTTCAGTGTATTTTGTGCCATTCTGCACAAACTCTGAGCAGATCTGGGAATTGCCACTTAGATTCTTGACATAGCTAAAGAATGCCTTGTGGTTATCTTTGGAGTCTTGGCAATTTTTCTTTCGAAGCTAGCCTTGGATGATTTTATGAGGGATCATAGTTTCTTGCTGATACTGATCAGGGATGTCTTCCCTTCTTGGGATTTTACTTTTCTGACTAGTTTCCTCCTTCTATTGTATAGATTGTTTATGGCAGGGGTCCACCAGACTGGTTTCCTTTTCCTTGGAGGAGTGAGTCTTGGTTTTGCTTGGGATAGCATGATCCATGCATTCTTATAGGTGCCCGTAGAGTGCATTAGTAAAGGATTTTGAAACTTGGGCAGCATTATCTTTTAGCATGGCGGATTTGAAACTTTCCACCTCCGTCTTGAATGTGAAGTTTGCTTTTGAAAAGTTTTTCACGGTGGTTTCTTTGACTGGAAGTGGGGGTGGAATGTGGATATCCAGGGTGATTAGTTTATGGTCAGATCTAACCAGTGAGGGGTTGACCTCTGGTGTGGAATACCGGTCGCCCATGTTGATGATGACCAGGTCCAATATGTTGTCACCTCTGGTGGGGGTGTTGACCAGTTGATCCAGGGCATTTGAGTTTATAAATTCTAGGAAATGTTGGGCAAGGGAGTTAGTACTTGAGTAGTTGTCCCAGTTAATGTTTGGGTAATTGAAATCACCCAATACCAGGGTGTTTGGTAGGACCTTTATGTTTCCAGAAATGCGGAATGGGGGTCCTGGGACATGGTGGGTGATCTGTAGCAAGCTATAATTTGAATTGCAGTTCTGCCCATTGTTAGTTGCACGTGGATGATCTCTGAAGCATCGTGCTGTGCCACTTACCTGGAGGTGTGAGTGTCCTTGATGAATATGGACACGCCCCCGCCTTTTGTATTTCGGTCTGGGTTTTGTGGCCGAAATGTATGGTATGAGTTGTAGCCTGGTAATGCAGGGGTGCTCTCTGGAGCCTTGAACCAGGTCTCAGTCACTGCACAGATATCAATGTTCTCCATTTTAAGGAGTGCCTTGAGTGAGTGCATTTTGAGGTTTAGACTTCTAGCATTGAGTAGCCTCAGTTTTTGTTTGCCTGTACCTGTATTTGTCATTTGAACCTTGCTGAAAATGTATCTATGTACATATGAGTTATGTATCTATATACATACATACATATATATATATATATATATATATATATATATATATATAGATAGATTCACTTCATAATCTCGAAATACTGAAACATCGAATTTCAGTATCTCAAAACTATGAAACTGAATCCACAAAACATAGAAACTACAAAACCCCGAGCCCAAAACCGTGAAATTCAAAACACCGAACAAACCGCATACACTACACCATACATAGACCACAACACCCACATCACAATATAAACAAACAAAAACTACACACATACACAACTCATAGACACATAAGCAGGGGGGCAAGCCCCATGCACCCCCCTACTTATATATACTAACTCCGAGATTGCACAAACAGAAAACAAAAGCAAACTCACACACGCACATTCTCCAGTCCCTCACACACACATCAAACATATCAGCACACTCAAATACACTATAACCCCCACTCAAATCCCTTACAAAACACTCACTTACCTGACAAAACACCTAGATCCACGCACGGCACCGCGCACCATAATCACACAATTCAGGACATCATGTAGCATAAGGCCATAACTGCGAATCTGAGATATTCTAATTTGCGATTATGAACTTTCGCTATTTTAAACATTCGGGTTTATAATCTCAAGATACTGAAATTCAACATTTCAGTATTTCGAGATTATAAATGGCTCCCGTATATATACACACACACATATATATATATATATATACACATATATATATATATACACATATATATATATATATATATATATATATATATGTATATATATATATATATATATATATGTGTGTGTGTGTGTTTGTGCGTGCACACACCCTACAGTTTGGTACAAAACAATTTCTAGACTGTGAAATAAATGTCTGCTATAATGTTTTAAGTTGCTTTGTAAATATTGTTTCCTAACTTTAAATTTTGCTTTTCTGTCAAGGGCTACTTCACATTTTGAGCTAGATCAGGTAACTAAAAGGTAGCGGTATGAAATAGCTTACTGTGGGAATAGAAACTGTCAGATTAATTATACTTTAATTCACTTGCCTGAAGCTTTGCTAAAAATAGATCCTATAAGGAACCAGAGGAAAAACGTGTGTATGTAAGGATGAGCTGCAAAATGGTCATTCCTTTGTCCACTATTTATAGCAGACAGTAGTGAATGACATTGTCAGTTTAGCTTATTGTATTGAGTGCATCCAGAGTGAAGTATGTCATTTATTATTATGTTGGCCTGTTTAACTCCTTACTAATACCTTATGACAACAAGCCATGTGTGAGCATTTACCATTTCTGTGAATGAGTTGATGTGTTTTAGAAAGGTTAAGGCAGTTTCACGTCAGTCATGAAGGTCACTGACGGCAGTACCTTTCTCTATTATAAACCTGTCTAAGGTAGTATTAAATCTTTGTTGGATATTTTGTTCTTCAGCATGGAGCCAAAACACATCACTGGAGTATATCTACACTATGAATACCTTATTATACCCGTGTCTCTAACTGATACTTTATTTCCATTACTTGAATCTTTCTTATTTCTCCTGATTAAGGAAATGTCTGACTGAATCTCTTCCCAAAAATAAGGAAAAGCAAGTAGCAGAAAACTATGTAGATAAATGAAAAAAAAGTAGAAAGTAGGCTATGGTCAAGTATTCAGTTATTTCACATGGTGATATAGGAAGTAGACTGGAATTTTGCATTCATCCATAAAAGAATTTGTTTCCAGGAGTGTAAACACTTAGAGAATCCATAACCCCCCCCCCCCACTCCCCGTGCTGTTTCATTAATTTACAGAGTTTAATCTTCTATATAGATCACATGACTGTGCTTTCTACCAGGTTCTTCAACTTCAGACTGCGGACTGAAACAGAACAGTGCATGGACCACCCATGTTCCACTGTGGCTGCCAGGCAGTGTGTCTGATCTCATGCAGATAAAAGTATTATGCTCAGTTTGACAGTCAGCCTACAATGTCAGGAGCACATTCCTTTCTGGAATAAATCCTGGCAACATGGTTCAAGGTCAGGAATTTATTACACATGATAGATGGCTTTGTATTCATCAAAAAAAGTTACATTGTATGGAGGTATTGCTACATTTAATCTTTGAATAATGATGCTTTTGTTTGTTTCTCTGAGAGATACTGGCATGGTAAAACATTTTTAGTGATGTCAGTTTTGTACAATCTGTCCTACAGCTAGATAGGCATTTTTTTTTTTTTTTTTTTTTTTTTTTATGGCTGGGATAAGGACTGTTTAGCAGGGAACTTTCTCCATTTTAAATGAGTTGTATGTAAGTGCAACTATTTTGTAGAGTAACTCCTCCTTAGAAATATATTCCACTTTAAAGCAAAACAATTTAGGTGCCACATAAGATTCTGAGTGTTTATCAGTCATTTGTATAAGCAGCATTAACAGAATCCAAATAATTCAAAACCTGTTACTACTGGTAAAAGTACTTAATTTCATTCCAAGGGTCAAATGTAAGTGTGAACAAGAAACCTTGTGTGGTATCTAACAGTCTCTGGCATGCTGTTATCTAAAATAAAGTTGTCTTTTTTATATAGTTATTGGTTATTTCACTGTTTGTGTGCCTACTACAGTAGTTGGTAAACAAACAAATGTAAATGCGATTATCACACTAGGCCTAATCATTTCCCTGTGTGTGGACATTTATAGTTTGAAACTTGCCTGCTTATTCATCATCACAGCAAGGTTGGAAGACCACAATCATCTTTACTCAACTGCTTGTTCCAGGAGTTTTCTTTTTTTTTTCAATTTTTATTATTGCTTTTGCTACCGTTTTCAATCGACTAAGAATAGCTTAAATGTTTATGTAAGAGGTGACCAAGAATTTTTGGTCTGCTTAATTGACTAGTTCATAGCCCCTCGTGTGTCAACAGTAGAAATCAAATCTGGGTCTATAGGATAAATTTCAGTCTTAAACCGCTTACTAACTCATTACCAAATATCTGGATATGGCAGTGAGGAAAGATACTGGTATAATATTATAGGTTCATAGGTTTATAGGTGTGTACTAGGCTAATGGCCCTGGAGCCTTTACAAACCTAGCCCATAGGATTACCCTGACATCGTGCCACCCAACCTTAGTTCCTAATGCCTCTGTCGAGTAGAGACACTGGAGTGATCCCTGGGGTGAATTTTCTGTTTCCCATCCACTCATCAAGATTTCTCTTGAAGAGAGCCAGTGAAGTGCTCTGTTTGACATGTATAGGAAGTCTATTCCAAAGCATGGGCAGTCTCTGGGTTATGAACCTGCCCCTCCAGCACGTTCTGTTGATTGTGGTAATGAGGTTGAGGTCTCTGGAGCATGTGGTGTGGAGGGATTGGGATTTCTTTAGATGTAGCATTTCTAACAGAGCTGTGTCAGACATGACTTTGTAAGTCAAGCAGAGATTGCTTCTAAGTAGGTGATATGAGACAGAGAATAGTTGGAGTTTGAGTCTGTCCATATAGAACAAGTGCTTAAGGCCTAGGATCCTCTTCTTGAGGTACTTTTGTGGCCTCTCCAGCTGTTGCAGGTGTCTATTGAGGTACATGCCAAATGGGGCATTGTACTCAGTGATTGGCCTAATGAGGGAAGAGTAGAGGGAGGCAATGACCTCTTTCTTCCTGGATGCAAAACCCTTAGTAATGAGATGTGCCACCTAGAAAGACTTTCTGACTACAGTGGAAATGTGGTGGACAAAATAGAGGATGCTGTCAACCTGTGTTCCCAGATTTTTTATAACACCTTCTGTGTTCAGTGGACTACCATTGATGCGGTAATCATGGGAACAGAAAAAGGGATGACGACACATTTTTGGTTCTGACACCAGTCGTTGGTCTCAGTGAGGCCTTTCTGTAGGATATCAACATCACTTGAGGAGTTAATAATAGCTCCGAACTTGCAATTGTCTGTGAACTTTGTCAGCCAGAGACCCTTTGTGTTGGCCTGGGCTTCAGACAAGTAGATACCAAACAGGAGAGGACCTAGGGCCAAACCCTGTGGGACTCCACTTGTGACTGGTCGGCAGTCTGACTTGGAGTCCACTACTTTCACACTGTGGGTTCTATCTGTGAGCCAGTTTGCAACCCACCTAGTGAGATATGGTTGATGCCTAGCTTAGTGAGGTTTTTCTATGATTCCTGAATGGGGAATGGTATCAAACACCTTGGCCAAATCAAGGTAGGCTGTATGAACCACCTTGCCTTCATCCACAGCTCTGGTGACTGACTCAAAGAAGTTGACCAAGTTTAGCAGGCATGATCTTCCCTTCACAAAACCAAACTGTGTGGAATCCAGAGTTTGAAGATTCCCTATATCCTTGTTTATTAGGTCCATGATGATGCGTTCCATAGCTTTATATATTAGACTCATTAGGCTAATGGGGCAATAATTCCCAGGGTCTGTAGTCACTCCCCCGTTGGGAAGAGGGATTACTGTAGCAGTGCACCATTTGGTAGGACAAAGCCTGAGGTGAGGCTATGATTGAACAGGGCACACAGGTGAGGTGTCAGTTCACTCTGTAGTTCATACAGAACACAGTCAGGGATATTCAGGTCCCATGGAAGCTGTATTCTAGAATAGTTTTATTCCACATTGTATGGATGGCCAGTATTTGTAAACATACGAGGGTTGTCCTCAGAAACTCATTTAATGTGTCAACAGCAAACATTTAAATTAACACTGAGTGAGATAAAATGTTATCGAGTCATTTTTGGAGATATTTATTCTGAAAAAAAAAGTTTCAGTGTCTCCATCTTCTTTGCAACAATTTTCCTTTATGGAAAACAAAATATCTTAGCTAGTCACACTTAATCAACACAATTTGTGGCTGATTTTGTGTGGAGCATCGTTGCACTGCCACTTTTTTACTCATTTAAATGAAGCCATTTTGATCCTTTGCAATGGGCGACTTTCATCCAGACTAGTTTGCTATCAATCCCTCCTGTACTGACTTCACGCTTTCTGGCTGTAGAAGGGAAGCAGAGTACAACCCATCAGTAACTGAACAGCTGAAAGATGCGTGCCACACACGGAATTATTTCCGTATTCTAATAAGGCTGGATACACATCTACATAGTAGTCACTGATATACTCTGACCTTTCTTTGTGATAGATTGCACTGGTAGAACTGCCTTCCTGATCTGACTATTGGGATGTAGATAGCTCAGATATGAGGCCATATGACAAGATTGTTGATGCTCTAAAATGGACTTGAATTCCATGTGAACCATTATCAGAAAAACGCTATATCCATTATTTAATATGTGACAACCACAGCTTTATGTGCACTGCTAGCACCTACATGTATGTCCTTTTCCATCACAACTTCTGAAAACTTTAAATAGTGGTCAATACATATTAAATTCACATGGTTTCTAAACTAAAAACAACTTATTCCCACTTTACTCCATGGTCTTCCTTGTACTGAGTGAAAAAACTTCTCTTTTCTCTGCCCTAATCTTGCTGTTATAGACTCATAGGTTCCTGAGTTGTTGCTATGCAACACGGCAGTTACACCTTTTTAAGCATAGCCAGTGTAAATACCCAACCACTTACCTCATACACACCCATAAGGGATGAGGGGCTAGACTTGGAGTGAATTTATTTGTCCTAGGTATCTAGGAGTAAGATTAACCTGGTTCACAGGAATTTGGATTTGATCCTGGAGGACAACCTGCTTCAAGGTGCCATTGATAGACAGCTAAATGAGTTTTTGTGGGTACCTAAGCCAGTGATTTCTGGCATTTATGGGATTCCCAAAACTATAAAGATGCCCAACCCCCCCCCCCCCCCCAGACCTATTGTCTCTTCTTCTGGCTCTAAGACACAGAATTTGGTCTTATACGTAGATAACAAACTGGAACCCTTTTATAGGTGGAGGAGACCCAAGGAGATTATTGAACCCTTTTTAGATTTTATTAAACACACCACTAATTTTTTAGAACTTACATCCAGTGTGACAGAAGAAGTGGTTCACATTTTGGATGTGCAAATTAGGAAAGATTTAAGGTACAATAAATATGTTTCCTCTTTGTATCATAAAAAATATTTTTCTAATTCTTATCTTCACTTTAAGAGTGAACATCCTTATTCCCAGAAAAGGAACATTGTCAAGGGTCAAATGATCAAAGCGGCTCGCATGACCACACTGAGGGAAGAATTGATATCTGAACTAGAGTATTTAGGTGAACGTTTTGGTAGACGTGGTTACCCTGAAGCTCTGGTTATCTCCCTGACTGATCAGATTTTGCAAGAGTGGAGAGCGAGATATATGCCCATTCTGTCCCTTGAGAATGGGGGGAGGGTAGTTTCTGCTTATTTTGGGCCAACAACCATACAGATGGATGGGAGGGACACTGATGCACCCCTTTGTAATGACACTTATTTTGTGATGGATTTTCACCGAGACACCCACCTCATGAAGAATATAATACAGACTTATTGGGACATCTTTGCTAGTATGCCTAATGGTCTTGATGTCTTCTCTGGGAAACTGAGGTTTAGTTTGAGAAGGGGATGGAATTTTAAGAATATTTTTGAAAGTCATAAAGTTGATTCAACTTGCAGAATAAAGATAGGCACACACAAATTCGGAAGGTGCCCTCAATGTCCCTATGTAGCAAATGTGGATCAACTGTATTTGCTGGGTCCCATTGGGCTGTTAAAGGCATATTTTAATTGTCATTCTGAAGGGGTGGTATACCTTGCCTATTGTTCCTCATGTTTTGCATTTTATATTGGCAAAATGGAAAGAACTTTGAGACACAGAATTTATGAACTGCCAGGCATGTCTAAAGGTCAGTTCCCTGTGCTTTCTCCTTTTAACCTGGTGAACTTGAGCATCCTGAGGCAATGTAGCAACTGTCTCAGGTACACTGACAACCCTCTCCTCTTACCTTCCAACACTCAGACTTACAAGAGATGCACTTATATATCCACATTGGAAGCCACACACTCTCTAGCCAAGACCGGAATAGCTGGTCAAAAGGAGAAGGTCAACACTTGCATGACACCACATGGAGCACATAGCCCTTCAGAACACACACCAACACTGCCTGCACATAAAAAACACAAACCATACACCCACCTTCATGGAGGCTCTCAATAAAAATCTACCCAAGCAGCAGAGGCCTCCAAGGCAGAAATGCACTCGACCACCACAACATAACACTAATCACGAGACACATAACTCTCCTATACAGTGTGCCACTCAACCAAAGCCCCTAAGGCAAAACAGCATGCCCAACCCACTAGTCATAGGTAACTTAACAGTGAGGCACACTGATGTCCCACTCACTAGGTTGAATAAGGAGAAGGTAACAGTCAGCTGCCTGTCAGGTGCCAGGATCCAACACATAACCCATACACTCAGGTCGCTCAACAACATGTACAAATATGACTCTGTCATTGTACATGTGGGTGTGAATGACCTGAGATGTACCTCCCCAAACTACATGAAAAGTGACATGGAGGAGCTCTCGGATTATGTAGCCCAGGCGGGTATGACCCTAACCCTCAGCAGCATCCTACCATCACTCAGCATGATACCACAGTACAAGCAGAAAATGATTGATTTCAACAATTGGCTAAGTTTCTAGCCTCATTCTAAGGGGATCCAGTATCTATCTGCCTGGGATGACATGGTTGACAGACCTCGATGCTTTGCCAGAGATAGCCTGCATCTGTCACCCCGGGCCTCTGGATACTGGCCAATGCTCTTGCCATCCCTATAGAGTCTTTTTTGGGCAGTGTTCCAAAGACCAAATTACCACCATAACAGCTACAAACAAATGCAATCTGAGGGTCATGTTGCTCAATGCTAGAAATCTAAATCTCAAAATGCACTCACTCAAGGCACTCCTTAAAATGGAGAACATCGACATTTGTGCTGTAACAGAGACCTGGTTCAAGGCAGCAGAAATCACCCCTGGACTACCAGGCTATAGCTCATTCCACACCTTTTGGACCCAGCACTTAGACCAAAGCTCCAAAGGTGGTGATGTTTCCGTATTCATAAAGGATGCCCACACCTCCAGACTGGTAGCCCAACATAATGCATCAGAGATACTTCAGGTGCAGCTAACACTGGGTAAGACAGCGATTCAAGTTGTAGCCTGCTATAGGTCCCCATCCATGTCCCAAGACTCGCACTCCATATTCCTAAGCACCCTGGAGAATATTAGGGTCCAACGTAACACTCTTTTACTAGGTGACTTCAACTACCCGCTCCATTAACTGGGTAAACTACTCCTGTACTAATACACTTGCCCAACATTTCCTGGAGTTAATTCCAATGCCCTGGACCAGCTCGTTCTTACCCCCACTAGAGGTGGCAACATCCTTGACCTGGTCATTACTAACATGGGTGACTATTGCTCTACACCAATAGTCAGCTCCTCCCTGGTTAGATCTGCCACAAACTAATCACCTTGGAAATCCACCCCCAGCAAAGGTAACCACCATGATAAACTTCTCCAAAGCTAAGTTTGGGATCCTAAAAACAGAGGTGGCTAACTTCACGGCACCCATGCAAATGGAGAATAGTTGCATGACTGCAGAATCATACACCAATACACTGTACGAACACGTACACAAACGCATGGATCTCGCCATACCCAATAGAACCAAGACACTCAGGTGGTCCCCTGCCATAAACAAACTCTACAACAGGAGGAAACTGATGCAGAATGCGGTGAAGTTCCAAGACTGGAAAATCTCCCTTATCTGCCTCAACAAAAAGTTGAGATCCCTCATCAAATCCTCTAAAGCTACGTATGAAAACAGAATTGCAGCAGATAGTAAAGACAACCACAAGGCCTTCTATAGTTATGTAAAGAATCTCCACGGCAATATCCAGATTTGCTTTGAGCTACTGCATAATGATACCGCCTATACTGAACAAAGATATTGCCAGTATACTGGCCGACAGATTCTGTGCCAAATTTACCTCCCACCCCCCCACCCCCCCACCCCCAAAGGACCAATCACAATACCAGTAGATTGCCAGGCACCCAGTATTACTGCTGCACAGGTTAAAACAGCACTGTCCAAAGCCAAGAATACAGCTTCTATAGGACCTGACAATATCCCCGGTTGTGTTCTACATGAACTACAGAGTGAATTGGCACCTCATCTGTGTGCCCTGTTCAATCACAGCCTCATCTCAGCCTTTGTTCCTGCCAAATGATGCACTGCTACAGTCATCCCTCTCCACAAAGGAGGAGTGATTACAGACCCTGGGAACTATTGCCTCATTAGCCTGATGAGTCTGATATGCAAAGCTATGGAACGCATCATTATGGACCTAATAAACAAGAATATAGGGAATCTCCAAACTCTGGATCCCACACAGTTTGGTTTTGTGAATGGTAGATCATGTCTGCTCAAGTTGGTCAACTTCTTTGAGTCAGTCACCAGAGCTGTGGATGAAGGCAAGGTGGTTCATACAGCCTACATTGATCTGGCCAAGGCTTTTGATACCATTCCCCACTCAGGAATCATAGAAAAACTCACTAAGCTTGGCATCAACCCCTATATCACTAGGTGGGTTACAAACTGGCTCACAGATAGAACCCACAGTGTGAAAGTAGCTTGATTCCAAGTCAGACTGCTGATTAGTCATGAGTGGAGTCCTACAGGGTTCGGTCCTGGGTCCTCTCCTGTTTGGTATCTACTTCTCTGAAGTCCAGGCCAACATGAAGGGACTCTGGCTGACAAAGTTCACAGACAATTTCAAGTTCGGAGCTATTATTAACACCCCAAGTGATGTTGACATCCTACAGAATGGCCTCACTGTGACCAATGACTGGTGTCAGAACCATGGCCTTAAGCTCAGTGCCAAAAAATGTGTCATCCCCTTTGGGAAAAACCCAGTTCCCATGAATTACCACATTGATGGCAGTCCACTGAACACAGAAGGCATTGTAAGAGATCTGGGAACACAGGTTGACAGCAACCTCTCTTTTTATCACCACATTGCCACTGTGGTCAGAAAGTCCTTCTATGTGGCACATCTCATTACTAAGGGTTTTGCATCCAGAAAGAAAGAGGTCATTGTCTCCCTCTACTCTTCCCTCATCATCAACTACAATGCCCCATTTGGCATTTACCTCACTAGACACCTGCAACAACTGAGGAGCCCACAAAGGTACCTCACAAAGAGGATCCTAGGCCTTAAACACTTGTCCTATATGGACAGACTCAGAAAACTCCAACTATTCTCTGTCTCATATCGCCTACTTAGAGGCAATCTCTGCTTGACATACAAAGCCATGTCTGATCCGGCTCTGTTAGAAATGCTACATCTAAAGAAATTCTAATCCCTCCACACCACACGCTCCAGTGACCTCAACCTCATTACCACAATTAACAGAATATACTGAAGGGACAGGTCCATAACCCAGAGACTGCCCATGCTATGGAACAGACTTCCCATACATATCAAGCAGTGCACCTCGCTGACCCTCTTCAAGAGAAATCTTGATGAGTGGATGGGAAACAGAAAATTCACTCCGGGGATAACACCAGTGGCTCTACTCAACAGAGGCACTGGGAACTAAGGTCGGGTGGCACTATGTCAGGGTAATGCTATGGCTAGGCTTGTAAAGGCCCCAGAGCCATTAGCCTAGTACACACCTATGAACACCTCTATGAGATCTCTAGGAAAAGGGAAACCAATGCATTATTTAAACATACTTTGTTATGTGAGGACTATTCTTTTAATTTTGGGTGTTGGAGCAGGTAAAATGTTTTGAGAGAGGGGGGACTGTGAAACCAGCCTTGAATATTGTGAGTTAATGTGGCAACTAAAGTTTGATGCCTGCTCAGCACCTGGGTTGAATGAACACTATTCCATCTTACCAGCCTTAAAGAAAAGAGCCTTAAAATAAGGCTATGTTATGGGATGTTTACATTTTCTATGGTTATTGAAGCTTTTTTATGTGTACATTTTTTTATGTGTACATTTTTTATGTGTACGTTTTTTATGTATACAATTTTTACGTGTGCATTTTTTTTGTGTACATTTTTTACATGTGCATGTTTTATGTGTGCATTTTTTTACATGTGCATTCTTATATAGTCAGCTTGACCACAGTATAACAACCACATTTTCACTGCTGTATTTTTTCACTGCTGCATTCTTTACTGTTGCTTTCACTGTTGTACCTTGTTGTTAAGTTAGTCAATTAGGTATTGACCAATGGAGTATTGTTATGTTAAGTGGTTTGACTATTTAATTGTTAATCAATTAGTGCTGGGTTAATCTGATGAAGTTCCCTTGTGGAATGAAAGTGCTAAATCTGTGTGGTGTATTGGAACATTAAAGAACTTGTTTTTTACCTTGGTAGTTTGTGGAATTTTGGAATTTCCTGGTGACCAGTGTGCCTGACTGTTTTTTCTCAGTTATTTGTCCCAATTATATGTCTAAGTTACTTGATAAGATAGTGACGGGCATGTTTTACTTTACAGAAACGGAGTTTGTTCAGGTGGTAGGAAGTTATTTAGGAGAAATATCTGCATGTCAACAAGTCCTGTTTACGTAGTAACCTAGATTTAGGTGCCTTGATCTTTTATTTGTGCTGCTACTAGTTTTACTGATATGCAGTAGAGCCAGTAGGACTGACTTATTTACAGTTTTGTAGACCAAACATTGATTACCCCCTAGTGGTCTACAAGAGACATGGGAGAGAGGCAGGGCTTTTAGATGAAATATCTTAAAAGAGCTCATACCAGATAATTCTTTTAGTGGGGAACTGCTGACGTTTTCCAAGTTGTGATACGTGTTTTGATAGATACATATCAAAGGGTATTTTATATTTTAGTAGGTGTAGGATGAGGCACAAGTAGAGGGGAAATAGTCCTCTTTTGACCAAGATATGCTCTTAGTAATCAAGTGGATGGTGTAGAAGACTTTCCTAATGGCAGAGGATGTGTGGTGTTCAAAGGAGAGTTCATTCTCCACCATGGTGCCTAGGTGTCTGACAATATCTTTTTTAAATAAAGTACCATTTATATAGTAGCTGTGTGAGAGTTCTTCTTTCCCAAACTTTATTATGCTACATGTTTTGGTGCTCAGCTTTAGACTATGATCCGAACACCATGAGCTCGTCTGAGTAAGGCCTCCCCTTAGAGAACTCAAGCCCCTTCCGATGAAGTGATGACTACAAGCTTGCAGTCATCCATAAACTTTGTGAGACAGAGATCTTTTATGTCAAACTTAACATCAGATAAGTAGATGAAAAAAACAGTGGTCCTAAAACAGAACCCTGTAGCTGGAGTGGGGCAAAGAGGAAGCTGCCATGGGTGCAAAGTGTTGCAGGGTGCAACCAGGCCTTCATTAACATCCATTCATACATTCATACCAATATTGCAATTAAGCAGTTTGCTACACTTTAAAATTCAAGAAGAGCTTTTTTTAATGCATTTGCTGTCTGAACTAAAGCTCTTTAGTGGTCAATATGTGGCATAAGTGCATAAACTAGTTGCTATAGTTTAAAGGATGATTTTTTTTTACATCAGGAGCTTTAGATTAGGGAATAGTACTTTTATTTCTGTTTTAGCTCTTCAAGGAAAAAAGTATGGCTGGAGAACTGATTTGGCTGGCTAGTTCATGTAGGAGGCTGTAGCTCAGGGTACTGTTTTAGGACCACTGCATTCTTGATTAGGGAATGGACCTTGAGGAGCGGCTTGCCAGAGTACCCAGCTACACCTCTACTCTGGGGTACAACACTGGACATAAGTCTCTTGGACAGTGGTGTACCATTAACAAAGTGATGGCTATCAGTCAGCCATTTAGCAATCCAGTCTGTTATATAAGGATTTATATTGAGTTTGACCAGTTTTTCAATGATGTCAGAGTGAGTCTTCTTCTTCTTTCAGCTTTTCCCGCTTAGGAGTCACCACGGCGGATCACCTGTCCGCTCATGATTGGCAGTGGAGTTTTACGGTGTTGAGTTGCCAGCCCGGTGCCCAACCTTCCACAGAAGGCACACACACACACACACTCACACCTAGGGCCAATTTAGAGTGTCCAATCCACCTACAGCATGTCTTTGGGATGTGGGAGGAAACCGGAGCACCCGGAGGAAACCCACGTGACCACAGGGAGGACATGCAAACTCCACACAGAAGGCACCCCAGCTGAGAATCGAACCGGAGAACCTCTTGCTGTGAGGCAGCAATTCTAACCGCTACACCACCGTGGCCGCCCAATGATGTCAGAGTGAGTATAACGTTAAAAGCTTTAGCTAAATATCATAGGTAAGCTGTAGCTCTGGTGTTACCCTACTTTAGTACTCCTGTGAGTCTTTCCAGAAAAATCTGTCAGTTTAATAAGCATGATGTACTTTTTTACAATGGCATATTGGCAAGAGTTAGGGAACTGTAGGTTCCATACGCTCCTATTTATGAGGTCAGTGTTGATGCATTCTGTGACCTTGCAGCTGATGTTGGTGCGGCTGATAAGTCTGTAACTACCTGTGTCTGTGGCAAGACCTCCCTTGTGTAGGGTAACTACTACATCTGCTCTCCAGGCTTCTGGTATGTATCCAGTGGAGCCGTTGTGCATCGAATAATTTAAGGCAGTGGGGGAGGGATCTAATAAGGGGTATTCCATACTAACTTGGAAACAGCCCAGTATGATTACTGGGCCCATAGAACTGGTGTTTTTGGTCTTATGGATCACTTTTGACTTTGTTCAAACATAATAACTGGGAAGTGGTATGGACTGGATATTTTGTACTGAGAAACTTGGGGGCAACAGAGGGGTGAAGATGAAGCTGACTTTATTCTCAAGGCTTTTAATTATATCCTGAAGGTCTGAATGAGTGGTTGCCATTAGTGACAAGGTAATTCCAATCCTGACTTATTTATGAGGCATTTTATTAATTAAAGAGTGGCTTGTGGTTGTTCTTTGTATAACATAAATAGCTGAGTTCCAGCAGAGGGGCTTGTTTCTAAACAAGTCATTATGTTTGCAATGAACAGGAGCATGAGCCTCTCTACAACAGCTGAGATGAGAATATAAACTCCAGGTAACTGTGGATGTATTTGCTATGCAGTCATCAAGGACTAAGGAACAGTTAAATCATCTCAAGCCTGCAAGGAGCTTGAACTTGAAGTATCTAAAGATGGTTGAGTTGTTTGTTGGGACATACTGGGCTCATATGGTGAAAGTGCTTATTTTGTACTTCATTTCAATTAAACCTTCTTTGTGTGGCATCTCTGCTGGTGAATGACCTGAGTACCTCTCAACTGTCCCTGATTTTGATTCAAAGTTTAGCTCTGTCCCTCTTAATCCTTCCAAACGTTGGTGACTTTTGGAGAAAAGGTGGTGAATTACACTTACTAAATAATAAAAATAATTAGACCTGTAGAATTCTCTTACGTCATGAAAAGTCTATTAAGTCACATTGTGGTAATCGGTCAGTGTCTTACGCTAATAGCACTGACATTTTAAAAGTGTTCTTGTCTGTCCCTGATTCTTTCTCAGTTTGTCCCTGATTCTGTGGAAATTTGTCCCTAATTGGTTGGGAGCTATGGACCTGACCAGCGACGATATGACAATGGGTAAAGAAAAGACTGTGCTTTTGAGGACAAAATCAAACATGTTCATGCTTCTGGTATGGGGTATTATTTGATTAAAGACGTTTGCAATTATAAAGCATATTTTATTACAGAGCTGAAGGTATGCCAATATATAGAGAGCAGAAAATGTGGTCTGAGTTAATGAAGAAGTGCTATAATTTGTTAAATTATTTTCATATCTGTGGCTGTCATAGAAGGGTTCTGTAGTTAGTCAGAATGTAGCATGAATCATAGCCAGTATATTAGAGTCCTGATGAAATATGTGTGGGACATCTTTAGTAAAACTGGCAGCCATCTCCCTTCAGGTACACACACACACACACTCGTACTGGATCCCATCAGAATGCCACCAAGAATTAAGTCAATCATTAAAGTCAGTCATCTTTTGGTTGAGGAAGGCAGGATAAATGATAAGGTGACAGTACCGATGGAAATCTTAAATGAAGTCTTTGAGTTAAGTGGTTATTGTGGACAGAAATGGTAGAATGAGTGTGAAGTAGGTAGTATGCAGCACAGGTTGGGATGGTTGGATAAACAAGCTGGAAACAGGGAAAGACGTGCTGGGAGTAATGGTTGGTCTGTGGGAGAGTAAGGCACAAAACCTGACTGACTGATCTTCTTGGGAAATGCTCAATAAGATAACAAATGGACAAATTGCTGAATCTGTCTGCAGGGTAAATTGGTTAGAGGTGAATCCATGGAAATTCTTATCTTCTATGCTTAAAGATGGAGACATTAGCGACAGACACTCAGAGGTGCATTCAGTGTACTGACAGTGAAATATTGAATAGCAAAATTCAATGTTTCACTGTGATAACATTTTTGCAAGGAGGTTTTATTCTCTTCACCTCCCAAAATGGGGTCTGTGCCCCCCCAAATGTATTAACTCGAACACTTTATCTTGGGGAAAATAAATAAAAAAACAATTTCACATTTGTGATCTCACATTAGAATGTACATTGACAGAAAATTAAGCCTGATACTCGGAGTTCACTTTGTGGATGTCTCGTTAGACAGAACTAGTACAGTTTTATGAATGGCTCTGTTCTGGACCTCAGCAAGATATTTGACTTGGTTCTGCGTCAAAGAAGGAAGGTGAAATTAAAAAGAAGAGGAATGGCACCAGAAGCAGTCATGTGAGTGGTGAGTAGAAAAAAAACTGGCTAGTAGGCAGAAAGTGACTGTGAGGAGAGACCACTCGGGAGAAGGGGATTTAAGTATTGGGAAACCACTGCTGGGGCCACTTCAGTATCTTTTTAAAAACTAAGATCTGAGATGTCGCAACCTGTACCAGGAGACACAAGAAGCTAACTTAAGACCTCCTTTTACCCACTCTTTCCAAAGAAGCAGCAGACAGTAAAAGGGTCAGGAACAGTTACAGAACATGCATAGCTGAAGCTGTACTGTTCACAAGGTGAAACTGTACATTGAAGAAAACTAAACGTCCTGTTGTAAACAGTTAGGTTAACATCCTTCCAAAACATATTAGTGTTGTTAAAGAGATAGGACTGCTTAGGAATACAACCTCATGTCTCCTATTTGCATTTCCTCACAATCTGAAGGAAGATATAGCAGTTATGGGATTCAGTCCTACCAGATCATGTCCATCCTTCCATTTGGGATCACAAAACTGAAAGAGCTGCTGAATTTTATGGTGCATTCAAGACTGCTGCTACCACATACTCATACCCACCATACGGTTGTAAACCAGAAATGATGCTGAATATATTAAAATCAGAGTTAATATCTCTGTCCCTCAAGAGGAAGTTCCATCCCAGCTGATGTAAGTACAGAAGGATGAGGAGTTCTCACAATGACAGACTGATGATTTACATGTGATAATGGTATTTACTTTTATTTATTTATTCAACATTCATTAACCGGCTAGGTGAACTGGTCCAAGGACCCTTTTCAGACATGGGCAATGACACCAGACAATACAACTAAACATACAACACAATATAGAATTATTTACATAAATATTTACAGTGGCATTCCCGATATTAGAGTTGCAGGCATAGCATAGAGTTTTGAATTTTCAGATAGATACAGTTCATTACTGACAGAACAAATCAGCTTGCATTTCAATTTCAAAAAAACATTTAAATGAATACAAGGGCTAAATTAGTATTAAGCCAGTAGATGGAGTACATAATTGTTCCTTGCTTTACCTTATAGGTGTTTTCTAGCCCACATCTCTGAAACATTTCCAAGCATGCTGTATTATCAGATATTTTTTTTTAGCTGTAGGTAGAAGCTTGTAAGTTTGTTAACTTGTCTTATGGCTTCTAGGAGTGTATTTCAACTGGGATGTGAATTTTAGAGAAAGCTTTTTTAATAGTGGCTTATTGTAAGGGGTCTGGCTAACTGGCTGACATCTGTATTAATAATTACAATCCATATTACAGAGTCTGGTCTTTAAAGGTGGACAATATCCAGTATTAAGGGTATTAAGCAGTAGCTCCTTTCCTGCTGAAACTGTAAGCCATCTACCATTCCTTTTTGAAGTGCAGTCGTGTTCACTACTAGGCTGAAGAATCACTGTATTTTATTCTTAGTGGTTTGTAATAATCTGGTATTAGCAGCCACATCTGCAACGATAAGGAACAGTCTGTATTTGAGCTAGGAATGAGTACATTTATGATGGTGGGGCATTGGACTTCTGGAGTGAGGAGACTATATATTGACTAGTCTGCTTTAAGTTGTGCTACTACTTTGTTATATGGGGTCTCTATGTTAAGAGTTAAACAGAGAGAGAGAGAGAGAGAGAGATCTAACACAATTCCTAAGTACTTTTGAGAGGTGGTTATAGTCAAACTGTTAAAAGAGGGATCAGTAATAACAGGGTTAGGGATACATTTAATCTTTTGAGCTGTGCCAAACAGCATAATAGTAGTATTGCTGGTGTTTACATGTTTGCTGTTAGCTAACCCTTTCCAAAGTACTTCAAAATCAAAATGCAGCTTTGTAGAATTCTCATGAGTTGATTTTCCATGCCTAGTGATCACTACATCATCAGCAAACATTATGTGGTCAAGTGTTGAATGAAGATTTTTAATCAATAACGTGAATAAAAGTAGTCGAAGAATGGACCCTTAGGGGGTCTCTGTATAAAATGCTTCCATTTACTGAGGAACTGTAACAACTCCATAGCTATAGTATGTGATCAAATTGGTAGGTAATTCTGAAACTACTGTACAGCCTCTGTAGAGAAGCCGTGTCTGTAACTTTATTTAGTAATTGCTTATGGCCGATGGATTTGAAGGCTGTTTTGAGATCAGGAAATATTGCAGCTGTCATTTGACTTTGATCCATACCTCTCAACTGTCCAGAATTTCACAGAATGTCCAGATTTTTGCTTCAGGTTTTTGATCTGTTCCTCATAAATTTGTGGTTTTCTAACAAATCATTGAAGATTTAAGTCACTAAATAATTACATAAATTTGAGTTTTAGACTTCATATCCTCCAGAAAAATACACAATAATGCAAAATCTGTTATTCCGGAAACTTTCTAAGTTTATAAGAGCACTATTTAAAATCTGCCCCTATTTGGGGGCCTTTATCCCACCAATGTTTTTGATTTTGTCCAGATTTCTTGGTGTAAGATTGAGAACTATACCTAGATCCATTTTGTTATAAATTTTATCATTGAGCATGTACAGTGCAGTTAAGATTCTTTAACTGGGATGGAAACTGTGTTGCTTAACAGTGAGTATACCATATTTGGTGGCGCAGTGGTGCAGTGGTTAACATTGTCACCTCACAGCAAGAGGTTCTCCAGTTCGATTCTCGGCTGGGGTGCCTTCTGTGTGGAGTTTGCATGTTCTCCTGTGCCTCCCACATTCCAATGACATGCATCTGGAGCATTTCTCCCCGGGCCTCCGCTGAAACAGGCTCTGTTGAACCTAGTCAGACTTTCCCGGTCAACAAATGATAAATAAATAAATAAATAAAATAATTTGTAAAGATATTCTCACATCTTTCATGATAGCAGGATGTCTAACTCAATATGAAGACCATTAGAAGATCATGGGTGAGTGATAGCTATCAACTGACCAACACCTTCATGTGTATGACTTTCTCTGGTCTGATAATAACTATATGTCTTCCAATATGTAGGCTGGAGCCAGTAAGTTCTTTGATAAACTGTTTGTATTTAATTTCAAAGATTTTCCCTTCAAGGTAGACCCCAGGTGGCCTGTTAAGGCTGACAGACATGTCACCTGGACAGTAGCAGTATTTTTTCATGCACCATAATCTAACAGTTTATTGAGTTTGTTCTGCTAGTTTGGAGTGATTGTAGGAGGGAAGTAACACAGTACTTCATGGATCGTGTTGTGAACACCCAGCTTGACTTCCACGGTAAGCCATTATTGATCATATTGATTATTTGATTGCCATCTGACAGTCATCTCACATGACAGGTGCCTTTAGCTGTAAGGATATTCTCGTTGCTAGGTCTGGCAATGTCTGACCATTTTCTGCTGCACCTGAAAAAGTTAAAACCAGTACACCAGCCATTATTCAGACAACCCCACATTATATCAACATTATGTTTCATTGAAAAGAAATAAAGCTTATCTAATGCATGAGTACTGTAACCAACATTTAAATATTGAATCCAGCAGCCACATAATGGGACAGTATTACTCAGAACCATAGATAGCTCATCTGGCATAACCCCACAAGTCAAAAAAGTCTATAGCTGTAGCAAACTACTAGCTGCAAGTACAACAGTTTGCTGCAGTAACTCAGTTCTCTCAGGTACTACAATGCACTCACACTATGTGCATTTCTGCCATGACTGCAAACATGGTATCAGCATTCATTTATGAATCAATGATATCCTTGCAGCTTCAATGCTAAATATCTGTAATGCTCAGTAGCTGACAATTGCATGGTTTGACAGTGTGCACCTTGGGTAGTCACCTCCTTCACCCCACCTTAGTTGCAGCTCTAGTACTGCCAGGGGAGGTAAAGGAGTATTGTAAAGCAGAAAGACCAGAATTAGGGTGGAATATCACCTAATGATAAGAGAGAGCAACTCTTCAATTTAATGTGTGCCTGCAACATTTAATATCGAGTCATTCAGCTGTAACCTAGTACTGCTGGACAATAATAATCCTATAACAGAGTGAAAAAAGGGATAATGACAGTACAGTAAAGTACTCAGCATATTACGTTGGATCTGTTTTGGCAGATATAGATTACCTACCATTTCAATGTAGCCAATTTGCCAAAAGAGTACTTGAAGTATAAGTCAAAATAAAATTGCCACTACATGTCCTATATAGGAAAAGAGTCTATGCAGCCCCAATTTAGTTATTATAGTTCTAAATTGCTGCATCTTAAGCAAAAGTTTTACTTTTCCTGACTAAGCAGCTTCAAATTCTGATGGATAATGTCATCAATTTGGTATCTGCTGAGCCTGGTATCACCTAACAGCACAACTGTTGAAATCCGGGATCCTGGATTCACTCCTGGGCAATGAGCACCCTTCAGCACTCATTGTTTCCATAGCAGGTATGGGTTTTACATGGTCAGGTTGTTAGCCCGAGACCCCAACACTCCTCCGAAGGTGCACCACATAATCACCTAGGGCCGATTTAGAGTGTCCAATCCACCTACTGCATGTCTTTGGAATGTGGGAGAAAACCAGAGCACGCAGAGAAACCCACACGAACGCAGGGAGGACATGCAGACTCCACACAGAAGGCACCCCAGCAGGGAATCGAACCGAAGAACCTTTTGCTGTGAGACAACAGAGCTAACATCTACACCACTGCACTGTCCACTGTTGAAATAATGGGACAATGATATGAGATATTAGTAAATACTAATAAAATAAAATAAATGACTTATAGAGAATGTGAACACAATTATACAGGCATGTTAGCTAATTCATATATAGAAAAGATAAAGATCTTTAAAGAACTTGATATATGGACAGTGTAGCGAAGGACTATAATTGCATCATTGGCTTCATTAGAAAATGTATCAAATCCAGACAACCAACAGTTATAAAAACACTTTATGCAAATTTTATGAAACCAAAGACAGAGTTTAGGAATTGTTTAAGGGCCCTTTTTAAGACAAGATAAAAAGTTAGGCTGGTTAAATGCACAAGACTAGTCCAAGGCAAGAAAAAATGCCCTGGCTACAGGGATATACTGGTGAAGTAAGAAAGTATTTTATGCATTACAGGCTGTTATAAGAAAATATTATCTTTATATACAAGGCCTTACAAAATGACTTTTATAGGAATGCTTAGGTCTTAGCAGAAGTAGTGGTTAATACAGATCAAAGAAAAAACAGGGATCACTAAAAAGAAACAATGTTTTGATAAATCGGTCCTTAGAATGAGTATTGGAAAAGGGAACCACAAAACTGTAACAACATAAATGTGTTTATAGGTTCATAGGTTGGTACTAGGCTATCGGCCCTAGGGCCTATACAAGCCTAGCCATAACAATTCCCTGGATATTTCTTCCCACAATATTTACTTCTCAGGACACCTGTCTAGCAAGGCAACTGACGTGATCCCCGGGGTGAATTTCCTATCTCCCATCCAGTCATCAAGGTTCCTTTTGAAGAGGGCCAAAGAGGTGCTCTGCTTGACATGTATGGGCAGTCTATTCCAGAGTCTGGGGATTTTCTGAGTCAGGAACCTATCCCTTCAGCATGTTTTGTTCATTATGATGACAAGGTTTAGATCCCTGGAGCGTGTGGCTCTGAGGGATTGGGATTTCTTTAAGTGTAGCATATCCAACAACTCCGGGTTTGACATGGCCTTATATGTTAAGCAGAGATCGCCTCTGAGTAAATGATATGCGACAGAGTATAGCTGGAGTTTTGTTAGACGGTCAGCATAGGGCATCTGCTTTAGGGCTGTAATTCTTTTAGTGAGGCATTTCTGCAGCCTTTCCAGTTGTTACAGATGTCTTGAGAGGTACATACCAAATTGGGCATTGTATTCTATAATGGGTCTAATGAGGGATGAGTACAGTGAGACAATGACCTCATTTTTTCTGGATGAAAAGCCCTTGGTGATGAGGTGTGCCACATAGAAGGATTTCCTGACTGTTGTGGTGATGTGGTTATCGAAGGTGAGACCACTGTCCACCTGTGTCCCTAAGTCTCTTATCACACTTTTGGTGTTTAGTGTACTGCCACCTATGTGGTAATTCACAGGTATATGTTTTTTTCTCAAAGGGGATAACAATACATTTCTTGGCATTGAGCTTGAGCCCATGGCTCTGGTACCAAGCATCTGTTTCTGTAAGGCCCTTTTGTAGAATATCCACATCACTTGAGGATTCAGTAATGGTTCCCAGTTTGCAGTCATCTGCAAACTTTGTTAGCCAGGGTCCCTTAGTGTGGGCCTGTACTTCAGAGAAGTAGATGCCAAACAAGAGCAGTAACAGGACTGAACCCTGAGGTACTCCACTTGTCACTTGTCTGGAGCTGGATTTGGATTCAGCTACTTTTACAGTGTGTGCTCTGTCAGTAAGCCAGTTGGCAACCCATTGAGAGACATAGGGATTAATGCCCAGTTTAGTAAGTTTATCTATGATTCCAGAGTGGGGGATGGTGTCGAAGGCCTTGGCAAGGTCTAGATAGGCTGTGTGGACTGCCTTACCCTCATCCACAGCTCTGGAGACTGATTTGAAGAAGTCAATCAGATTCAGGAGACAAGATCGGCCCTTTACAAACCCAAACTGGGTGGGGTCCAGTGTTTGAAGGTTGCCAATGTCTTTGTTTATAAGTTCCATGATAATGCGTTCCATGGCCTTGCAGATCAGGCTCGTCAGACTGATGGGGCAGCAGTTCAAGGATCTAAGGTGGATCCCCCCTTGTGGAGTGGGATAACTGTAGCTGTGTGCCACTCAGTGGGCACAATGCCTGAGGTGAGGCTATGATTAAACATGACACTTAGGTGAGGTGCCAGTTCATTTTGTAGTTCATGTAGTACACAGCCTGGGATGTCGTCTAGTCCCATGGATGCTGTATTCTTAGCTTTGGAGAGTGCGGTTTTTACCTGTGTGGCCATTATTACCAGAATTTGGCAATCTTTCGGTATTGAGATGGGCCCTTTAGGGGGTGAGAGGGGGTGAAGTTGTCACTGAATTGATCTGCCAGGATATTGGCAATATCCTCGGGATAAGTATATTTAATGCCATTTTGTTGTAGCTCAGAGCAGATCTGAGTATTGCCATTTAGATTCTTGACATAGCTATAGAATGCCTTGTGGTTGTCTTTGGAATCTTTGGCAATTTTATTTTCATAACTAGCTTTGGAGGATTTTATGAAGGATCTCAGATTCTTACTGAGGCTGATAAGGGAGTTTTTTGCATCCTGGGATTTTTCTCTTTTTTGCAACAGTTTCTTCCTTTTGTTGTAAAGTTTGTTTATGGCAGGGGACCAACAGATTGGCTTCCTTTTTTTGGAGGAGAGCATCTTGGTTCTATTTGGGATAGCACAATTCATGCATGAGTGGATGTGCTCGTACAATGCCTTAGTGTAGGATTCAGCAGTCGAACTTTCAGTTCCCAGCTGCATGGGTGTCATGAAGTTTGTCACTTCTGACTTGAGTAGCATGAAGTTGGCTTTGGGCAAGTTTTTTACAGAGGTTTCCTTACTGGGGGGTCGGGGAGGGACGTGGATGTTAAGGGTGATTAGCTTCTGATCAGACCTGACCAATGAGGGGGTGACCATAGGTGTGGAGCATCAATTTCCCATATTGGTAATGACCAGGTCTAGGATATTGGAGCCCCCGGTGGGACTATGGATTAGCTGATCCAGGGTACTGGAATTTATGAATTCCAAAAAAAGTTGGGCAAAGGAGTTGGTACACGAGTAGTTTTCCCAGTTAATGGCAGGGTAGTTGAAATCACCCAGTATTAGGGTGTTTGGTTGTATCTTAATATTTTCCAGTATGTTTAGAAAGGTGCAATGAGAATCTTGGGGCATGGTGGGGGATCTGTAGCAAGCTACAATTTGGAGTGTAGTCTTACCTAGTGTTAGTTGCACCTGGAGAATTTCACACGCATTGTGTTGGGCAACTAGCCTGGTGGTGTGAATATCCTTGGTGAATATGGACACTTATCCACCTTTAGTGTTTCAGTCCTGGTTTGGTGGCCGAAAAGTGTGGTAAGAGTTGTAGCCTGGTATTGCAGGGGTGCTCTCTGGAGCCTTGAACCAGGTCTCAGTTACTGCATAGATATTGATGTTCTCCATTTTTAGGAGTGCCTCAAGAGAGTGCATTTTGAGGTTTAGACTTCTAGCATTGAGTAGCATTACCTTCACATTTTGCATGCTTGTACCTGTTACAGTGGTTATTTTGTCCTTTGAACTTTGCCTAAAAAAGGCACTATAGGGGTGGCAAGAGCCTTAGCCAGTAACCTGAATCCCAGGGGTGACAGGTGCAGACCATCTCTGGCAAAGCATCGTGGTCTGTAGATCATGTCACCCCAGGCAGACAGATACTGGATCACCTTTGAATGACACCAGAAGCTTAGCCAATTGTTGAAGTCAGTCATTTTGTCCTTATACTGTGGTATCATTCTGGGTGAAGACAGGATGCTACTCAGGGCTAGGGTCATACCTGCCTGGGCCACATGATCTGAGAGCTCTTCCATGTCTCTTTTCATGTAGTCCAGGGAGGTACGTCTCAAGTCATTCACTCCAACATGGACAATAACAAGAGTCATATTTGTACTTGTTGTGGAGTGACTTGAGTGCATGCATTATGTGGCGGATCCTGGCACCCGACAGGCAGCTGACTGTCATTTCTCCTTGTTCAGCCTGGTGAGTGTGACATCAGTGTGCCTGACTATACAGTCACCTATGACTAAAGTGTTGGGTACGTTGTCTTGCCTTAGGGACTGTTGCTGGGTAGCACACTGGTGTTGTGAGCTATGTGACACTTTGGTTGTGATTGGTGTTTGTTTGCGTTTCAGCTTCAGCGGTCCTTGTTGCTTGTTCAGGTTACTGTTAAGGGCCTCCGCATATGAGGGTTTAGTGCTGCTATGTGAGGGTGCTGGTGATGTGGGTTTAGAAGGGCTATGTGTTGCTTGAGGTGTAGTGCAGGTGTTAACCTTCTCCTCTTGACTGTCTAGCACAATCTTGGATGGAGAGAGCTTTGCTTCCAGTTTGGCTATGTAAGTGCATCTCTTGGAGGTTGTAATGTTGGGTGGTAGGAGGAGAGGGTTTCTGTGTACATGAGGCAATTGCTGCATTGCCCCAGTATGCCCAGATTCACCAGGTGGACAGGAGAAATCACCGGAAGCTGACCCTTGGACATGCCTGGTTTGGTGCTTTTTTTTTTGTAAAGTACAAGAGCTGTTTTCCCTTACCTTAGCAAGGTACTTTGCAATTATAGGTTGTTTAGTGCCTACAATTAATTTCTCCTTATTAACAAGGAGAGTTGAGTGCTTGTATCAGTTTAAGGCTTCCTAGTGCTTTCCAGCAGGTTTTAGAGCAAGTTTTAGAACAAGTGCTAGTCACAAGGATGCTTAAAGGTAAGATGAAAAAAAAATGGTTTATCCTAAACACTGCAGTGTGCACTGGAGTTGTTAGATGTGAAAGTAGGTAACTTAATTTTTACCTGTCTAAAAAGTTAAGTTTTAGTGGAGAGTCACTATTTTTAGTCACTATTTTTAAAACAGTAAAATAGATTGAAAGGGGGTGGTCACTTTTGTTTTCTGGTACTATGGAATAGAGTAGGATGGCCAATAAATTTAAATATTTGAAGGGGAATTATTTCACAAAATGATAATTTTGCACTTACTCACACAAGCCAGTAAAAGCAGAGAGGAAATGAGATGCAACTAGAAAGACAGTGTTTTTTAAGAATACAACAGTAACCAGGTGGGGAAAAAGATTTCTGCCTGACTCACAAGAGACAGAGCTGTGGTCTCTTTTCAAGTTTTAATATCAGTTAAAAGCAGAATACAAGTAAAACACAAGGTAAAGAAAACAAATCACAGTATTCAAAATAGAAAAAGGCAATAAAGTAATACAAAATATAACAAATAAAAAGCAAACTAGCCTTTCCCTCACAGCAAAGTATAGCAGAGTCTGGGTGAGCCTTTCTAGTAAAGCCAAACAAGCAATCTGACTCATAGCTTGTGCCTGTACAACTGTCATACTTTATTGTATACTTAATTATTAATAACAGGTTGTTCAGGCTTTTGACTAGTACTTTTGGGTACCAGGCTACATGAATGACCTTTTATTAGCAAAATATGCGGTAAATAGTAATACATTTATTAAGCAGCAATTATTAAATGGACATGAGATGAAGAAAACTCCCCCAACTGCTATAATTCAACAGTTAGAATAAAACATGCTTAGCTAAAAGGTTTACGGACACATGAAAACTATCTACTAGGTATAAATGTCAGTAAGCAGCTTAATAAATTAATCAGCCAGAATAGGGCACTCAGATTAAAGCATAAACATGGCCATACCTTGGAGAAAAGGGACTATTCAGAGAAATGGTATCTCAGAGTTAATATATGTAAGAAAATTATTTTGGCCATTCTGTCTTCACATTTCAGAACTCAACATTTCAGTTATATGTTATTCAGGTACAAATGTGTTTCCAGTGCTGTAGCATATAAGCACAATAAAAATTATTAAGATGACTGTACTATCGTGGGATATTGAACTTGAGTAACAATCCCTTAACTTAAAAGTGTTTTCTAATCTGTGCATACACATTTCTGCCTTTAAGCATGTAACTTAAATAGCTGTACATACACATTTCTGCCTTTAAGCATGTAACTTAAATAGCTGTACATACACATTTCTGCCTTTAAGCATGTAACTTAAATAGCTGTACATACACATTTCTGCCTTTAAGCATGTAACTTAAATAGCTGTACATATACATTTCTGCCTTTAAGCATGTAACATAAATAGCTATTTTACAGGATTAACTTAAGCCTCATGAGTAAGAGTTGAAGTATGAACGTATCCGTTTTCTTTGTGAGAGCACATTTCCACTGCTAAACATCCCTATTTAAATCGACTTAATGGAGCTTAGTGATGCATTCCCATTCCTTTGTTTCCCTTCTTTTCCATATTCCCCGTACCTTTTATTTCTTCTTTCCTTCCATCTGCTCTAGTTTCCCTTTCGCACTTCATGACGGCTTCATCCTGGTTATCACTGGACTATAAAATCATCCTTCTGGATGAGATGTACAGCTTCAGACAAAAGATTTCCAAAAAATAATGGGGAATTCGCAGATGACATACAGAAGAAGTAAAACAAAGTACCAGATGAGACATATGACAACAGTGCCTATGTGAGACAGTATGGAACCTGATAGTTCTGAGAGAGTGGTCATCAGGACCACAGTATGAAATGTGATAACTCAGAAGGAGTAGCCACTGGGCTCACAATATGAAACCTGATAGCTTAGCGAGAGTGGCCATCGGGCCATAAATGAAACCTGATAGTTCAGAAGGAGTGACATAATTATGGATGAGGAATGTTGTGCATTTACACAGGACAATACTGAAGCACTGCAGATGAAGCAGGGTTTGGAGATTTTGTGTGTGTGAGTGTGCTCACATGCATGTACATGTCTGTTAAATCAAAAAGTTCTTTAAGTATGCGATGCAGCAGTGTGTGCAGAGCTCCCTGTCAGCACAGTTTTAGGTCATCATGTGCAGAGAAGTTAGCAGTAAGACTGTAGCTGAACAATGTCATGCAGCTTATTGTCACATTTTGTAGTAACCCCCTCGACTCCTGATTCATACTGTGGCAGCTGAGAAGGCACAACACTGTTTATGTGCCTCTCAGCCTTGTAATATAAGACAGCTCCTCAGGCTGCTAGGCTTTATACTGCTTTAACTTTCTATTTTTATATTTTCTGATGACAACCTAAGACTCATTGCATTGCCATCATCTGAAATGCCTTCATCTAAGGAAAATACAGTGCCTTATTTAACATACATTGCCACAAAATGAAGTCACACCAGCTGTGTCCACAGAGACATCATGATGAACGCTACTTCACTACATTGTAAAAGCGGGCAAAGATTAATTTAACAGACTGCACATCTGTCCGAATGTGAATTTAATTGCACTTTTAGACCATATCTTTAATATTAACCTTAGTTTCACTTTTCCTCCCATGTATCTCACTTAACTGATGCTCTATTTTACCTTTTATAAGCGAAACAGCTGTGCTTTGACCTTGTTTCCTTTCTATCCAACATATTTTTTTAAAATAGTACGCAAGACTCATTTTGGATCTAAGTGTATTAATCAGATAACACCTTCTGTATGTATTTTGCAACTGCAGATGTATTCTGACTGTGCACATGTTGGTGATAGATCTGTGAGTAGCATGTATCTTTATGACATTTCTGAGGCATCCAGTCTGTGTTATTAAGAGGATGTCACACCACATGATGTCTGTCTAGCTGTCATACCTACAGATTACACAGTGGGTTTGCTGAAATCATCTAAGCCCACTTTCATTAGCATATCCTTTCCCAGTAGTACATTTTACATTAACCTTTGCTGTTCACAAATGTCACTTATAGTACCAGAAGTGGAACTGCTGCTAAATATAACTTGCATAATAACAGAAAAGCTCCAAAGGTTGCACCTAACTTGTTGTTCTTCTTTCTTTTTTGCACATGGTTAATTAATTGGACTGGGTCTCTTGACAGCATAAGAAACCTGGCCAGATTCTCAGTAATATGGTCCCTGCTGTACGACATTGCTGAAACTGCCAACTGCAGTGTTCAACTCTTCTGGTATGCAACATCCTGCATTTCTGTTGACTTGAGCTCTGTTAGTTTTGCAGTGATCTCTTGTAATCCATCAGTCTTTATGCTTTGTTTTATACTTTAGGAAATGTATTTTCTTGGTGAAAAGAAGTGTGTTTTTCCACAGTCTTTCAGCTTCTGTTTTAATCTGTCTGTGTAATCAGTTGCAGAATGGCTTATAAAGTATCTCAGGATAGTGTCATAAATGTCCACCTGGAGAAAGAAGGTGCAGCCTGAAGATGGCTACTGGTAAAGTATAAGTTTTCATAAGACTAAATAGCCATAGAATATATTTGAATCTACAAATCTGTGAATAAGGGGAAAGCACAGTTTCTCAGAGAGGTAGAAAAGCAAATGCTGAAACAGTCCATTTTATTTTTTTGTCTTCCATAACCTGAGCCAAAGGCAAGTTATTCATCACTTGATTAAACTTAAATGTATTTTAAGAGCAGGAACATTTGAAAAGCAAATGACCATCTCTAGCTGAAGTTTCTGCCTCATCAGTTGTACGGCTGTGTCACATTACTATAATGTTAGACTGCATAGAAGTTGGGCAATTTCACGTTCAGGTGATTTAATACAGAGCCACATACATTATATTTTATACCATCTAATGTGCAATATACACAAATATATGAATGTGTGTGTGTGGATATATATATATATATATATATATATATATATATATATATAAATAAAATAGCATCGCTGAATTCAGATCATCCAGAGGAAAATGTTAATCTACATAAATGACTGTATAATTAAGCAAAGTACTCCAGCACTGCACATGAATGAATAATAGCACTGTCACCTCAGCAGGTCAACAAACTCATCTTTGTCTCGAGATTTCCTCCACTTCAGATGGCACAATTCAAGAGACTCAGCAGTAGCTATGAAGTAATAGTTATATTATTAATTCTCATATATTTATGTGAAAAGTACCCCCATTTTATATCAGCACTGTTGACACCTCCAACCATTTCCTGACAGCTCCAAGCCTCCATCTCTTGCAGACAGTTGCCCCACAGATATCATGGCTACTTGTTCCCTCAAGGGTTTGTCTACCCAGCTTGTAATAGTTTGGGGAGGCACTAATACCAAGCAGCACTTAGCAAATGGAGTCTGAAAGAATAACTGACAGGATTCCTGACCCAGAGACTTCCTATACTCTGGAACAAGCTACCCATCTATGTCAAGAAATGTTCTTCATTAGCACTCTTCAAGAAAAATCTTGATGAGTGGATGGGAAATAGGAAATACACCTTGGGGATCACTTCTGTGTCTCTGCTGGACAGTGGCACAGGAAAATAACTTTCTTGGGTGGCGTAAGCTATGGAACCTTGCTGGCTAGGCTTACGTAGGCCCTTGGGCCAATAGCCTAGTACCTACCTATGAACCTATGAGGTCACTTACCTGCAACAGCATCAGAGGAGTTAAGTGGATGTATTTGCCATTTTGCTGTGTCTCTCACACACACACACACACACACACACACACACACACACACACACACACATGCACACCATCTTGTAATTTGCACTAAGGACTTGAAAGTTACACAGTCTTGTGGCCATCACTAGGAAGTGGGCAGGACTACAATATCCATACTCCTCTCTTTTCCATTAATATAACAGCCCTGCCTGATGGCCACTCATGTTCACCCTCCTGACTAGCACTCCAGCTTGGTGATTTGCTTGTTGAACTCAGACAGCTAGCCTTATAGACCAGGAAAAAAAAATATGTCAGGGTTCCAGCATGACAGTGTCCACCTCTTAGATGTATTACTACCTAGCATAATGTGCTATACTGTACATTATATAATGTCAAATGGGAAGTAAGAAATGCCTCCAATTATAGTTCAGTGTGCAGCAACGTTTCATGGCAAAGAATCTGTGCTGCTAAAAGAGTCTGATCACAGATGTTTTTTGGCTCAGTATTTCCTCATCTGCATTCCCTTACATGTTTAGCTTCAGTCCCTCTTTTTGCAGGGTAGTCCTGATATGAGCACTTCTGTTCTATAAAAACATGAAAAATGGAAAATCAGATATTTTAAGAGGAAAATACTTTGCTTTCAATTGTAGTACCTTCTGTGTGGAGTCTAAATGTCTTCCATGTACCCATGTAAATTTTCATGAAGTGCTCTGGTTTCTCTCCCAGAACTCAAAGGCATGCCGTAGGTGACTTGGCGATCCTCTTAATTATCCATTGGTATGTGTGTCACATAAGTGTATGTTGGGGGTTATCTTTATTTTTTTATGTGTTAACCATACAGGTGAGCTGGTTTGATGCCCCCTTCACATTTCTTACATTAATAATATAAAAAAGTTTAAATCATGGGCCATTTTAGTCATTGTATACTCATATCTTCTTATCATACACAGATTTAACTGCAACTGTGGCATCTCTGGCCATCTTCCTAACTCCCACCCCACCCTCTGACAACCAAGCTAAGATTTTCTTGCTTTCCTTCATCATTTTACTTTCATGTCTAGGTTATCCAAATATTTACTTCATTATTGTTTACATAATATTCATTCACTTACCTGCCTTAGAATTATTTCTTAATCTCTTTATCATTTTCAGGAGTATGCATAGTCTCTTATGTTGTACTGTTAATAATGTCTTGATATATAGACCCATACCGTCTTCTCCCTGACAGTCGCTGTCTCTTCTATGGGATGACCTTTAGTACTATTTCTCTACTGTATCTGGTTATTACTTTCTTCCAGGCTCATTATATAACTTCTGTTATCTGCAAGAAGAGTCTACACATTTGTTTTTTTAAATCAAATTAAAGTTTCCTGCTTTGAGCTGATCGGATGATGTACAGCCACTACCCCAGGTAATACATTTCAGACATTACAACAATGTTTGTCAAGTAATACCTCCTCAAGTAATATATCCAACCTATGTGCCTCATTTCTCACCTTGTTCTTCTAATCTGTACATGCCTGACTTTCTAAACTCGTAACTCTGCCTCTCCGTTTAATAAACCATTTCAGTAAATCTATGTTGCACACTTTTTCCACAAGCTTAGGTGACATTCTTCTCTATGGATTTTAAGAATATTCCAGATGTTATCTTTTACAGTGGAAGGATGACCGCAGCCTCGCTGGGATCTATTCCTTGAGTTACACTTGTTAGCATTCTTCTGGTCATTACCAGCACTGTTTGACATTGCAAAACAGGATGTTACTTCAGGATCATAATACCCCACAATTTTTTCACCTTCTATAATACTTATGGCTATCTAACTAAAACATTACATGTTATATCATTACTATCCACCAAAGTGCATAAACATGCAAATTTATACATTGTATTCTAGTGGCAGCCTGTTTGCATGGTAGTTAACCCACTACCGCTCTCTCTTGAGACTGTCTTTACTCTGTGACCACTGCAGAAGTGTCTGTATAAATCAGCAACCAGAAGATGTTGCTGTTGAAACCTACTGAGATATTTGATACATGATACTTAACAGGACTGGTCCCAGTACTGAGCCTTGTGACACTACAATACTTAGTGTCTTTTCTCCTGATCTCCTGACAGTTGCCATCCATAATCAGCATCTGCATCTGTTCAAACAGCAGTTGCCAATACATGTCACTGTGTTGGTCCCTGGCTATACCCTTTAATTTTTATATCATTCTTCTGTGAGATACAGTATCAAAAATCACAATGAAATCCACAAAATCAACTTCCACAGGCTCATCCATGTCCACCCCAGTATTAATTTAATTATACATCTGCATTCAAATAATGGAATGGTAAGGAGCTGTTCTATGTAAATTTATGTTGTTGGTCAATAACCAAACAAAATAGCATTCAGGAAGTCCTCTAGCCCCTCCCACACAAACATTTCCATTCTATTAGCTAAAACAGCATGAGAGAAACAGCTGTGAAGTTATATGGCTCCATCCTAAATCAGTCTTTATGGAAGGAAACTACCATCACTAGCATCTATTCTTATAGTATTATTCCATTTTCTAAGCAAAGACTACAGCTCCTCAAGTGGTTCACAACATATGATGGCTAATTCTTTTAGCTCCTCCTCCTCAGGAGATAGATCAGTCAGGTGCTGTTCCCTAACTTTCTAAGGACTCATGTTTCTTCCATCATCCCATTCACATCTATTTACTTACCCCTAGCTGTACCTTTCTGGTTAATCCTGCTTGAATACTTCATAAGGTTTGTTTTTTGTTTTTTTGTAAAAATCATAGGTGACACAGTCAACCATATACAGGAAGAATTTTATCAAGAAATCTGTATTTTCTACATTTTTTGCTGCATTTTTTGCAAACCTGCACATCTTCCATATTTTGTAAGGTAACAGTAATTCGCTGCATTGCCTGTTACTTTACTTTTACAATTTTCCGTTTATTATTCTTTTCTTGTGTTTTTGATTTTTCCTTATGCGTTTTTTGTGTAATTTTGAGACAGTAGTCTTTGTACATGTCCTGTTATCCAAGTGTTTGTAAATTTTCCATTATCTTCTCCATCTCCATAACTGACATGTACTATTTTCACTTTGAACAGTGGCAGAGTCCCCAGAAGGATAACAATATCCATGTCATCATACTGGGCTACATCGTTATTATTCGTCATCATCTCAGTAAGATCAGAGAAGTAATGGGATGTTCTAATCCAGTCAATGAGCTGGATGGTTCTTAGTCTGTCTGATGTCAACAAATTCATTTACTCTCTTTGTGCTACACATTGGAGTGATGTTGTCACTGTATTGGTTATAATCTGTGGAACCTTTCATCTATCAGCACTCTCAGTCACTGCTCACTCCTTTAATGTATTGATCGAATGATTTAGGCAATCTTTGATTCTATTGTTCCTTCTCTGAAGTTGTTACACCAGTTACTTCTAGACTATATGGACATGTGACCATTATTTACATTATTCTTCTTGGGCATTTTTAATTGACATGGACATGACTTGTAAACTACATCGGGACACTTGGTGAAGCCTTTTAGGATATTCACATGAAGCTGCTTCACCCCTTCTTCATTGGTTATAGTGATGAATTCTGCTTCACTTTGCTATTTTTTTCTTTTTTTCATAACCTCATTTCACACTTAAGTAGTACCAACAACACAGATAATATACAGAACAGAAGAAAACAGAACTATTTTTAACCTAAATGCTCCCTAAAACAAATAGTTTACAAAATCCAGGACCTGCTCCTGTGCCGATCCTGGCTAAACTTGCTCAGTATACCCCCCTTCAACCTAAGTCACACCTTTTGTTTTTCCCACTACCCTACCTTATTCACTTCATCTCTGCAGACCTTTCCTCTACCTCTTTCTCTCTCCTCCCTACTTACCTAAACTACCCAAAGACACTCTCCTCTGCACTCTTCTTATAATCTTCTTCGCTCTGTCATTCTTCTTTCCATAACCACAATATAAACACCATCTCTCATACTAAGACATCACTCAGTTTCCCCGCACTGTCTCTAATCATGTAATATCTAATATCCGTTTTAAATATCTTATTAGAATTGTCTCAGGTTGCATACTAATCTATGTAACAAATGATATGACTAATAAGTTTTCCTCATATATTTTCTCCATCTAATGATATTGTTTTTCATTGCACCCTATTATGAAACATATATTTTATGTTTTTCTTATTACGTTTTTTTTTCACATTATGTTTTGTAGTGTAACCTGATACTTTGAGATTTAAAAATATCTGTAATACATTTTTTGAAAGATTGATATTGTGAAGCTTTTTGTCCCGAGGCCTCCACTGAAAATGAGCACTTTCTGGCCCAATCGGACTTTACCAGTAAACAAATGTCTGATAAATATATATAAGTAAATAAATACAGATAAATTTTGGGACATTAAAGACATATGCTTCTTGTTTTACTGTTGCTTTATTCCTTTGATTACCTAGTTGCTTGGAGTGCCATTGTGCTTGATGATTAAACATTAACCTTCCATTTTGTAATATCTGTGCAGCTATATGTTGCAATCACCCCCCCCCCCAATTATTGGTAGTTTATTTTTAGTTGTCTCTACAAGTTTGGAAAGCTGTTGTTTCATTGTTTGCGGCATTAACTTACCATTTTTGATAAGTATGGTGCTAATGGAGGGGTAAACAAACAGCAGAAAGCATGTGTTAACATTTCTAAAATTCACAAAAGCACAACAGAAATCAAAAGCCTAGCCAGTTAGTATCATTGATGAGGAATGCAGTTAAGCCATCACTGTCATGGCATTAAAATAGCATCATTCTAGTGCATTTCTCTGCTTTGGGAAAAGATCTTGTAGACTTAATTGTTCTACTTAATTACAGATGATTTTATCACAATATGCACCATATACTCAAAGTCTAAGGAATAAATAATGCCCGTGGTCCACCGACCAACATGCAACCAATCGTGACAGTGAAATGCCCAGCAGTATCAATGCTGCATATGTGCAACCCAAATCATGACTAGAAACACTACAAGAGAACTATGAAAAACCTTTAGTAACATTTTCTTATTGAAAAAAAAAAAAAAAGAAAGGCAGCATAACCTCCATAGCAACACAAAGATCTTACCTGAAGAAAGCCAGGCAGGTGAACATGAACTAGTGCCTTAGGCAAAGGGTTCCATGACCTCTAACCACATGCTTCCCACTGCTCCTCTCCCATACATGTCCCACTCCTCATCACAGCCTCCCCATATAATCCAGGTTATTAGTTTGTTTGACCTTTTCTGACATTTATTTGTGCTATTCTTCAGATACATGGATATGAACCTGGATGTCCTTATAACAAAGAACTTTAGTTTCACTGTAATAAGTGACTTAGGAGCTTTAAGAAACACCAATACTAGTATCTTGAAATTAAAAAGGGAAGGGAATAAATATATTTACATAAATATCAGAAATAGTTATATGTGGGATGGGTTTAAATAAAGAGGACTGGGTGGATTTAAATTAAATTAAAAATGGATTTAAATAAAGAGGCATGAAAAACTAAAGTGACTGGATTCAGAAACAAAACAGTGAAGGGGGCTGCATACTGAGTTAGAATATGTGAATAATAAATCAGAGAAGCTGCATTAACAATGATTTACTGGTTTAAGAAAAGTACTGCAGACAATATGGATAAATCCTCTAGTTGCAAGAGAAAAATTACAGGGAGCAGATACAGACAACAGTACAATGAGGTAAATAGCCTAAGACTATACAATTCAAATGTCCCTGATCTTGCAGAATGCTCATGATTGTTTTTTTTAGTCTTGACCTGTCCCTCATAACTTCTCAGGTAATCAGTAGTGATAACTGTTAAATCAATACTGTGATAGTTTGCACTCAAATTACTATTGTTTAGAAAATGCACATTGATGCAAAAAGTCTTATTTTAAGTGCATTACAGTGCTTTATAAAAACAAAATGTTTTATTTTTATGGCCTTTGTGACAGAATTATTTAAGAATTTTGTTATCTCAGGAATCCCTGAAAAATGAAGTTGGAAGGTTTGCCAAACAATGTGTCGTGAATTAGTAGGTAGTAAGGATTACAATTTGTGGACAGAAAGAGGCTATTGTGCAGCACAAATAAGTGTCCCACTGTAAGTAAGTAGACAGTACAAGACAACAGGACATGAACTCTGCCTCCTGCTGTGAGTTATCAGTCACAGTAGCAAACAGCACAAATTATCTTTACCACTTTGACAGATATGAAGGGGAGGTGTTTAGGGGGAATGCAGATGAGTTTAAGGACTACAATCAGAAATAACAAAAAAAAATGAAAATTGGCCACTTTAGAAAGAAAAGGAAGTGAAAGCGACTGAGATCACTATTCTGTGTGGTTACCCACATTTGTCTTTTCAGTAGTCATTGAAAAGCAAGAAATGGTAATTAAACCTAACTGACGAAAAGAAAGCAGGGTATATGTGAAAATGCATATAAAGTCAATGCATTGACAGGAGCTTAGGGCTATGTTGTAATAGTTTAAAGCCAAAAACCGCACTGTGGGATACATAGAGGTAGACCAAAAAATCAAGATGCCAGACCCCATGTGGGCAGGCTCTACAATTACATTTCAAAATATAAAAAAAAGTATATAGAGTCCAAAATTGGTGTTAAAATGTAGGAAACATCAAGACGTGATGAAATAAACATGTTTTTTCAGTCTGTGGATGCGGTTCTCCTTTAAGATATACCAGCTTTATATCAGCAGTGTTCATGCAAGACTAGTATTCTAAATAACAGGAATTTACAACTCCGTTACAAGTTTAGCAGTGCTTTGGAGAATTTCTGGAGACAGAGTAGACTTGAAGCAAGTACCCTGGCCCAAATCATAGAAACTAAGAAGTTTTGGATGTGATTTGCTTTGCCTCTCCTAAAACACTGATTGGGACTGTGGGAAGCATAATATGGATACAAAGAAGGAGAAATTTCCCAACAGAAGTAAATGAAATCTTTTTTATATTCTCCTATCTCAAGTAAGTGGTTTATATGGGTACTAGACAACAATATGGTACATAAATAACCCTGAGTCCCTGTGGCTGCAGTTATCTCACTGTCACAATCGATCATTTTAATATACTGCCATTTTAGAAGTAATATTGCATATCATGTATCACAAGGCTCAGTTTAAAAGAATGGAGTACTATGCAATGCACACAGATGTCAATCATATAATAGCTACACTATGCAGAAATACCTGGAAGCAGCATCGTTTGTAATGGTTATTTCTCTTTCACTTTTTCTTTCCATGTTTCCTTTGCACAGTAAACAAGCACTTAAACATTAAAAAAATTAAATCATGATGTTTGTTTTCAACAAAAAATGTTATCTTTGGTGGATCATGTTAAGGTAAAAGGGAATGAGATGTCATTTGTTAATTTCTACCTCTGTCAAATTTAGAGGAAGAGAAATGTGGACTGGGATTCATAAAGGCTACCAGTAAGTCTTCACTAAGGGTACACTTAGTGTGGCTTTCCTGAGTGAATATACATCACAAGCAATGTGGTTGGGATGTTCTTGAATACAAAATATGTACATTTAGTGGACTTAGTGCAACAACACCTGGGATTCATAAAGGTTACCACTAAGTCAGAGGCTTGAATGGACTACATCCAGTATCTTTAGTGAATCTAATGATATAACATTTAATTAAAGCAGCGTTTCAGAGAATACAAGGGAAGTCACATGACCATCTGACCATTCTGTCTTCTGTCACAAGTTTCCAACTCCTTTACACAAAGTTTTGAGAGAATATGTGCTAGGAACATTACAAAGGTACCATTTTTGGAAGGATGCTAGCATCACTTTAATAACAATCTTGTGTATAGATGGATATCAGAAACATTGGTACTTCTAACAAGAAAGCATGCCCTTAATATACTTAAAATGCTGCTTAATGGATCAGCACAAACCTTCATCCTGTAGGATACAGATGCCATCTATTTTTGCCTGGACATCTGAAAAAGATCTGCCCTTAGTAAAGCCAAACTGGGTCAGGACAAGACTTTGAAGATCACCTATATCTTTGTTGATAAAATCCAGGATGATTCTCTCCATTGCCTTGCAGATAAGACTGGTTAGGCTTATGGGTCTATAGTTCCTCGAGTCAGCTGAGGGGACCCCCTTTGTGTAAGGGGATTATGGTTGCTGTTTTCAAACTCATCTGGGACAAAGCCACTGCTTAGACTGAGATTGGAGAGAGTGCTCAGCGGTTCTACTAACTCCTGTTTTAGAACATTTAATAGGCAGCCCGGGATGTTGTTTGGTCCCATAGAATCTGTGCTTTTGGCCTTGGAGAGTGCGGCTATGACATGCTCTCTGGAGATACTACGCAGAGGACTGGTGACGTGTGTATAGATATATATACATACAGTGTGTGTGTGTGTGTATGTGTGTGTGTGTGTATATATATATATATATATATATATATATATATATATATATATATATATATATATATATATATATATATATATATATATATATATATATATATATATATACAGTATGTATGTGTGTGTATATATATATATATATATATATATATATATAAATATATATATATATATATATATATATATATATATATATATATATACAGTATGTATATGTGTGTATATATATATATATATATATATATATATATATATATATATATATATAATTTGTTGACATTTGGTGACCGGGAAAGTCCAAATGGGTCAGGGACCCAGTTTCAGTGGAGGCCTGAGGAAAAAAGCTCCAGCAAATACAGACATTTACACATTTATGCAATTGAGTTAATAGTGACATTTTACAGCATTTTAAACAATATTAAAAATGTACAATATTAAGACATATTAGTAAAGTATCAGCAGTTATTATTGCTTTCAAGTTGAAGATTCCATTCAAACTCCATTGCCTATCCTGTCAGCTTAATCCTTAATAGGTCCATTAAAGAGTCTTATATTCCCTCCATTTGGAAAAAAGCATTTATCACCCCCCCCCCTACATAAAGGTGGTAACAACACAGATATCACCAACTTTAGACCCATCACCATTCTTTCTCCCATCTCAAAAATCTGGAAAAATGTATTCACAGCCAACTCCAAAACTTTCTACTCAGCAATAACCTACCATCACCAACCCAGCATGGTTTTAGACCTGGGCATAGTACCTCTACAGCTCTCATATCTTTCTGTGACTCAGCCAGGTTCAAGACACCATGAAACGTGTCTCCTCTGCATTTCTTGACCTTTCCAAAGCCTTTGATACTGTCTCCTATTCTCCTCTTCATATAAAACTGCCCAACTTAGGAATCTCTCCCTCCACCCTACACTGGCTCACTAACTACCTCACTGACAGGCAACAAGCCACTAAATGGCTACACTGTTTATCTCCTTTCCTCAACACCACTACTGGAGTACCCCAAGGATCCATCTTAGGGCCTCTGGTCTTCAGCATTTTTATCAACGACTTCCACTCTACTCTAACTCACGGTACAGTCATTCAATATGCAGATGACTCCACAATCATCTGCACTGCTAATTCCTCACCCGACTCCTGAAATTTACCCAGTCAGCTCTCAGCTCCACTGAAATTTGGATGGCCAATAACCACCTTGCCTTAAACCCTAAGAAAACCAAATTAATGCTATTTACCCCCAAAAAGTTCACCTCTATAAACAAAGACTCTTTTAATGTCCTCTCCCAAGACAACACTACCATCGAGGTAGTTACACATACTAATCTCCTAGGCATCACTTTGGATGAACACCTAACTTTTGACTTGCACATACTCAGCAACATGAAAAAAGCACACCAAAAACTAGGCATGCTATACCATCACAAAACTTTCCTAAATGACACCTCAAAACTATCCATTGCCTCCTCCTTTCTGCTCCCCTCACTTTTCTGTGGTGCTGCTCTCTTCACCAAATTACAGGCTATGCTTAAATCCAAACTAGACTCATGCTATAATAAAATTGCCAAGTTTATCACAAACAGACAACATTTCTCTCACCACTGCACCTCCTTGACAATTAAATTAGCTGGAGCTTCCTCACCATCTTACATATATACAACTGCCCACAAACTAATATTCAGTCCATCTACCTGCCTTCCCTTTATTCTCTATTCACTCTATACCAGCCTAACAGATCTCTCCGTTCTGAAAATCAAATGCTTTTACAAGTAAGTAAACCTAACCTTTCCACTAGTCAAATGCTCCACTCCTTTTCCACTGCTAGACTATGGAACTCTCTCCCTCCTCACCTCAGATCCACTAGTAATGCTTCTTTCTTCATAAAATCTTTGAGACAGCATCTTTCCTCCAAATGGCTATGCCCATGTGCTAGTTCCTCACAACCTATAACCTGACTTAACCTGTGTCCTACTATTCCATTCCCTCAGTAAAAAAGGTAGTGTTTGACTATACTAAAACTGTACATTGTGAAACTTGTTGTTGTAGTATTCTATTCTGTTGGTGTTTACTGTTCAAATGTATGCATTGTTTAAATCATTGTTCTTAATGCTTGCTATTCTAATGTATGCATTATTCACCATTGAACTTTTCTCCCCAGGCCTCCACTGAAAATGGGTACCTGTTGGCCCAGTGGACCTTCCCGGTAAACAAATGCAAATAAATAATAAATAAATAAAATAAGATAATAGAAAATCAAGCATAAGGAGGTAGAGGAAAGAAAATTAGATGTAAGGGTGTAAATGTAGTAGGAGTAGTACATACAGAATAAAAAAGGAAATATCAAGATTAAGAATTGTATGGAAAAGAGGCTAACATGATAGTTTAAACTGTGGTATAGAATACATTATTGTAAAAGATTTATTTTACAGAAATAATTATTATTTCTGTATGTGTTACTTAGAAATGGCTTTGGAGTAGGTAGGGAGAGAGGTAGAAGTGTAAACGGGGGAGAAGATCAGAAGAGGGAGATAGACTTGGGTCAAAAACAGAAAGTAAGAGTTGAAAGGAAAAATAAGGGTCAGAGAAGAAGAGGTGGTGAGGAAGTACGGCAGTAACAAATTAAGAGGACAGAGTATGAGTAGGTGGCTAAGGAAGATAGCTGAAGATTAGAAAGTTAAAGTTAGTTATCTTTTAGGTAAATATCAATGGCAGATTCAAGTGTTAAGAAGGTATTTTTTAGTCTGAGCTTGAAAGTCTTAAGAATTTCTATAGCACTAATATTTGTGAGTAAGGCATTCTATAGTTTTGCAGTAGTATAGGAGTAAAAACTATGACCATCTCTTTTGTTAGGTTTGTATATAGTTATAAGTTGTTTCTGGAATGGAGAGTTCTGGATGAATATAGGAATGTAGGATAGGTTTTAAGGCAAAGCAGCTGTCTGGTTTGTATATTATTTTGTGTCCAAAAGATAGTTTTAAAAAGTCAAGATGATGGGGGAATTCAAGCTAGTTTCGTTCATTAAGAGTGTAACAGTGGTGAGAGTGACAGGGTATCCTGTAGTGAATTTGGTTATCTTATAATGGCATGACTGAAGCTTATTCTTTAGGAACACGTAGATTGGTGAATATGATGGTACCATACAAGAGGGAGGAAAGCAAAAAGGTATTGGCAAGTGTTTATTTTTTTGTAAGCTTATCCATGAAATGCTTATGTCTGTATAGTACTCCTAATATGAAATGTGTTTTTAATGGCTTTATGTATGTGTCATTCAAATGTGGGTTTGTTGTCTATGGTGATGCCCAACAGCTTAGCACGAGTTACAATTTCAATATCTGTGTTGTTTTGTGAGTATATTTTAAAATCATATGAGAGTGATTTAGGTGAGAACAATAGACGTTTTTCCTTATTGGGATTGAGTAGTAATAGTGTTTCATTTAGCCAAGATTTGGTTGAGGTGAAGGCGTCTTGTGTTTTTGCAAACGGTGTGAGAGGTTGTTTGAGAAGAAGATAATAGTGGAATCACCAGCGAATTGGAGACGTGAGCTTTGAAGGGAGGCAGTACGTAGCTTATTACAAATATCGACCAGTAAGGGTCCAAGAATAGATCCTTGTTACACACATTTTTTATTAACCTGATATTGAGACAGACTACTTTGTCACCTTACACATTGCTGTCTGTTGGTTAGGTAATTAGCACACCATTTTAGGGAGAATTGTGGGCAACCCATTGTAGAGAGTTGATTTAAGAGTTTGTGATGCGATACAGTGTCAAAGGCCTTTAACAGATCTAGTAAGATTGCTGAAGTTATTTGGCCAGAGTCTATGGCTTTGTTAACAGTATCCATGATGCAGATAAGAACAGTGGTTGTGCTATGTGCTGGTCAAAAACCATGTTGGGTGGGTGCACTAAGATTGTTATTGGTAATATGGTTTACCCGTTTTTATGTGTATACATTTTTCCAACAATTTGGATAGAACAGGGAGGATGGAGATGGGTCAATAATTTCTTAGTTCATTGTTTTTTCCACATTTGTGTAAGATGATTATGACAGATTTCTTCCAGAGTTTAGAGACTTGGAACTCCATAATGGATCGATTGATCAGAATGCTGACAGGGTAGGCAAGTGCATCTGCAGCAAGTTTTAGATAGTCTGATGGAAGATTGTCAGCAGAGAGGGAACATGATTTTAGTTTGAAAAGAAGCTTACGTATTAATGAAGTAGATAAGGGCTGACGTGAGAAAAGAGGAGATGGAATACTAGACGGAGAAGTGTCTTCTTAAGGGGAGGTAGTAGTGGTAGTATAGTTATTAGATGTTTGGGGAGGGGAGGAATAAGATTATCTGTAGAGTTAAAGTTTGTATTAGAAGTAGAATTAGTTAAAAGTTTAAATGCATTATCAATGAAGTGGGTATTGAACATGTCAGCTATTTGGGATGGTTCTTTATCTGGGAAAAGTGAAGGGTTTTGTGTGAACTCTGGTGTAAGAAGCTCTGAGACAGATTTCCGGAATTTTGGGGTTATTTGTGTGGCTGGACATTTGTTAGAAGTATTTTTTTCTTGTCAGCAATGACTATTTTTTTTGCTTTATTTCATACCTGCTTAAATATTAGTAGATTTTTATCATTTTAATTCTTATGGCAGTCTTTCCAGGTTCAATATCTGGTTTGTAATTTTTGAATTTAGTTAGCCAGGGTGCATGGTTTGTTTTTGTTCTTTTTGTTCGTAGAGGGGATAAGCTATTAAGGGTGTCCAAAAAGAGTGTGTTGAAGTGGTTGATGGCATTATCTAGCGGTAATGTTCTTAATGAAGATCAGTTCGTAGTTTTTAAGATGTTATTAAATAATTGTTGAGTGAAGTTAGTTAAATTTCTAGATGCTTTGTAGGTATGGAGTTTGGGTACTTGAAGGGAGGTTCAATGGGTATATGCGGGTAGGTAGTCACTTCAGCTATTACAAAATGTACTGGAATTAGAATATTTGTGGGGGTCTGAGATCAGAATCTAGTCTAGGATAGCTCCTGGGTGATTACTGTTTTGAATTCTAGTAGGACTGGTGATAAGTTGTGTGAAACCATAAAGGTTGATGCTATTTGATGGTGAGTCAGTGATTAAATTTTGCCAGTTGATATTAACATCACCCATGATAATTGTTTCATTGGCGACATTTTCAGTTATCCAGGAGAAAAAGTCTTCTAATATAGGAATATTTTGGCCAGGTGTATGTACACTACTGTAATACATATTTGTTTGGTATTATTTATCTGTAATGATGCAATAAGAATTTCCACATTACTAAAAGGTGAAACATGTTTGGAGAGAGGTAGTATTGTGCAGGTGTTCTAATATATTAATGCTACCCCACCTGCTTTTTATGGGTTATGTCAGTTCTTAGTATGTTAAATCCTGGAGGAACTATTTGCATATCCTGGAGGTGAGGTTTTAACCAAGTTTCAGTAACTGCTAGCATTTCTGAGGAGTATTGTGTTACCCTTGAATGAAATTCTGTAATTTTGTTGCAGATACTTTGTATGTTTAGTCTTAGTAGTAGCAGGTTTTAGAGAGGGGTAATTGAAGAGAGGAGAATGCTTGTGGGGGTCCAGGATTGGTATGACTGTTCCCACACTGGGATAGTTTGAGGAGGTGGGGAGGAATTGGTTAAGATGGCTGGATTTTATAGTATGCTTTGAATTGTGTAAAATTTTAATTTGGATTTAGTAGTGAAGGAAAGGATTCAAAGTTTAGTAAGGTGAATAGGGTTGAGCTCAGTTTGGCTGGCAGATATATTTGAGTAGCTGTGTGTGCTTCAAAATATTAAGGCCGAGTGGATGTTTTTACAGGTGTAGCTTTTAGAGTGCATTTGAGGGAAGTTGCTTGTATTAGTAGACTGAGTGCTATGGTTAAGGATTTTATGAAGATAATAGAATGTATAGGTAGTAATATAACATAATATGATAGAATAAAATAAATTATATGTGGAGGGTAGGAAAAAGAGATTAGAGAGAGATTATGGTAGGATAAGGCAGACAAATAGTTAACAGAATATATGGATTATTGTGTTAGATGGGTCTGTTTGGCAATAAGAGTATTTTAGTGTAACAGAGATTAGTTGAAGGGTGTTAATTGGTAGAAATTAGGAAGTTGAATGTTGATTGGGTAATGATGTTAAGGGGAGGAATTATGGTTGCTATAAATGTAATTGATGAGGGGGTGGGTGGGAATGGGGGTTGGATAGGGGAGCAAACTGAGCCTGAGCATAGCAGGGCTACACTGAGCCAGGAACAGCTCACGAAAAAAAAAATCTGAGGACCAGAGAGTTTAGGTAATATAATTTAAAGTACTACCAAGGGAGTAGTAAAATAAGAGACTAAAAAAAAGTGTAGTTAGGAAAGGAACAGTCAAGCTATAGCGAAATGATCATGGTATCAGGTAAAGAAGAAAAAAGTCAGAGTGGGTGTTCTTTTTCTAAATGTGTGCCAGCAGTACTTTGTGTGGCATTACATAAGAAGGAAAGTGTTAGAGCAACTATTAAGCTAAAAAAGTTAAATTCTTAAAGCTAGAGAAAGATGAGGGGTGGATGCGAGTTCTGGTGGTCAGCTGAGGCCATACAAAATGCAACTACAGTTTACAATTTTAAAACATACTCCTGATCACTGGAGTGTTCAGGGGACTTGAATAACATCCAGGTAAGTCACATATTCTTTTTGCAGCACTTGTTCATAAACCACAGGTCACAGTATTACTAGAGGTACTTCAGAAACAAAATATATATATATATATATATATATATATATATATATATATATATATATAAAATATGTTAAACTTTATTCAAAAGAAATAAGTGCTTTCATCTCTAACACAGTGGGACTTCCTCATTAAAAACAAGAAAAAAAAAACATTTAACTAGATAATCAAAGTCACCAATTATCCATATAATAACTTTAAAGTAATAGATTTAAACCTAGAAAAATATAAATATAAGAATCAAAAAAATAAAATCAATTGACTATCATAAAATCATTTCTGCTAACACAAAATTATCTGCTTTGACTTTCAACTTCAAAATGCATCCAGTAGAAGCTAACTAATTAAGCCCCGGCCAAATAACTGCATTCAGTAATAAAATCCAATTCAGTTATCTTTTTTTTCTGAAATTAATTGCCAAGCCACCCCCCCCCTAGGATTTTTCATTATTTTCTCAATGACTACAAATTTAAAAGTATGCCCCAGGTATTCAGATATATGTTTAAATAAAGCATTGGCAGATTTATGTTTATTGATTTCATATATATGCTCATATATCCTATTTTTTTTAGTTTACATTCAGTTTTGCCATTATAAAAAGGTGAACAGCTTTGACATAACACTTCATAAATAACACCCTCTGTATCACAGTTAAATTTACCCTTGACATTCAAATAATACCCATTGATGTCAAATAATTTATCAGTGGATACATATGGGCATAACCTACATCTAACACATTTACTCATAGTATAAGATGTTGCTCTATTAATATGAGAAATGGGGTGTCCAACCAAATTCTTCAAATTGCAACCCTTCCTAAAAACTATCAGTGGCTTATCATCAATTGTATTCCTAGCAGCTCAATCTTCTTTTAATATTGTCCAGTTTTTAGAAATAATCTCTCTAACCTGTACCTGATTAATACTGGAGGTTGTAATAAATGATAGACCAAATTTATTATTCCTATGCATTGTTCTGTGCCCAAAGTAACTATGGTGCATGGCCATCCCTCTGCTCAAGGAGCTGAGAATAGGTTTAAAACAATATCACTATATTTCTCTTATTAATAACTTCAGTTTTAATTTCCTTAATAAAAATAGGGGGGAGTAATTCCTCTTTAAAAACATGTTCTCCAATAAAGTACATTCCATCAAAAAATCATCTTGCAGGGAGACCATTTGTGCAGCTCTAACAAATTGTCCCTTAACAACTGCTTTTTTTTGGAATTTAGGGTGGGAACTGGTGTATTGTAAAAATGAGTTAGAATATGTAGGAGGTGACAGGGAGACCTTAGCTGAGAAAAGTGAGCTGTATTGGCAAGTTCTCTTAAATGCCACTACCCCCCAGCCTTAATGAGTACATAGTAATCAAACCTACTTTAAAGTTGAAAGCAGGTATTGTTTGATTTTTATTATGAAATAGCGTGCATTTTTTTCGGTTCCCTATTAGATCGACAAAAAATCAAAATCTCGAATGGCTTAGAAGTTGAAAATGCCGTTCTTCGTAATCACTATTGTAAGATTGCAGTACCATGAAGATCGGAACAATTTTCCCTTTCTTCACTGTAGTGCAATCTCAGAGTTGGAATATATATTTAGCGGGGGGTGTGCCCCGCACAATAGCGATTTTGATTTCCTGCATTTCCGCTCATGAGCGTTCAAGATTTTGACGTTTCATCTATATAATATAGACCCTTTTTTTTAGTATACAAAGCAACTAATGCAATTTTAATATTGGCATTAACTTCTATGTTTGTATATATGTTTTTCAGCTTTTAGTTTTCAAAATGCACTAGGATTTTATGAAGGTAACAAAATATTTTGTAACTTTGTATCTTACATTTTGGCGCCACCTTTCTTAAAAAGTGAGATGTTGTATAAGATGCTGTATAACATGCCTTGCACTTGGGCCCCACCCCTCAAGGAAGTGAGGTTCATCCCTTAAGGAAGTGATGTTTTTATGGTATTTAAAGGATGTGAGGTAGTGTATCTATTTGATGATGTTGCTGTAGCACTGGAAATGAAAGCGCTTACATTTGTTTATTAAAATACCGTTTTGTGGCTTTGGAGCAGCGTTTTTTTTCTTGCAGTATCACGTATTGCTGTTGAGCTTGGTTACTTGGTTGCTGTTTGTTTTTGCCTTCTACCATGTTGCAAATGGAAATTTTCAGTGGTCCAGGAGATGGGACTCTTAATTCAACTTGCACTACTACCTCTATGGAACTAATGGCACTTATTAAGTGCATGGATAATTTAAATCAATGTGTGGATGTTTTTATAACTTCTTCTAATGTAAATGCTCCTTGGAATAGAACAGCTTCCCCACCTTGTGATTTATCCACTGAGCATATTCCAGCTTTGCAGTAGGACTGTAGGGAAGGAACATCTACTGGTACGACAATTCATAGAAATGTTAACTTGGGAACGTTGCATACAGGTACTGATTTATCTGTCAATACTCACAGTTTAAGTGATTTTTTAAAACCGATGTATAATTTTGAAGAGGCAGTTAATCCTACTAGTCCTGTTTTTACAAGTAATGACAACAATGACAGTGAACTTACTTTTACAGCCAGGTTGAGTAAAATGGAAAAACTTGTTTTAAAATTTAAATCATTACAAATGGACAACTCATTTTTGAGACATTTTATTGCCAACAAGCGGGTCCCTAGAGGACTACACGTTTGGAAATACCCGAATGGTATTAAATTCGGGTCTGTGTTTCACCTTGAACTATTGGAGTTTTTGACAAAATGGGTTGTACAGTAATGGAACTCATTATCAAGGAGAATTTAAGCAACCTGAGTTCTATTGAAGAAGAAATTAAGAACTTAGATGCACAGTTAAGAAATTATCTGCTTTTCAAGCATAATGATGACAGTTTTCAATGTATTTTTGTCAATGTGGCCAAACAGTAAAAGAAAGTGAGATGTTGCATAAGATGTTGCATAACATGCCTTGCACTTGGGCCCCACCCCCTCAAGGAAGTGAGGTTCATCCCTTACGGAAGTGATGTTTTTAAAGTATTTAAAGGATGTGAGGAAGTGTATCTGTCTGATGATGTTTCCATAGCACTGGAAACGAAAGCGCTTACATTTGTTTACTAAAATCCTGTTTTGTGGCTTTGGAGTAGTGTTTTTTCTTCTTGCAGTGTCACTTTTCACTGTTGGGCTTGGTTACTTGGTTCCTATAAATATTTGATATATACCTACGATTGGTTACATCCTTCATGAAAAAACATCCAAATAATTAATGTTCATTTCATTCATTTTGTATGTAAATTCCAAAAAATCAGTACTACTATTAAGATATTTAAGAAATAAACTACTTGCTCACGTTATCTTTCCAGATGATAAATATATTGTCCAGGTATCTTACATATAGTTCACAAGCCATAAACAACTCATATTTAAACAAAAACTCATATTCCCACTCCAACATCACAATATTGGCATATAAGCCTGCAGGCAGCCCCCATAGCAACTCCTTTTTCTTGCACAAAATATTGTTCATCAAAGAAAATAAACTTGTTTCTCAAATCTATTCCTAACATTTCTACATACAAATTAGTATCATCCTGAAATATTCCATTTTTAAAAAGAAAATTGTTAAACCATGTAACACCAGTATCGCGTGGGATCAGAATATGTCTTGCACATCAATCATTAAAAAAAGAAAAACTCATCAAATCTCACTTGGTGCACTTATTAAGAAAATCCCATGAATCTGCACATAAATGTAATTATTTTCCAAACAAACCCTCAACATCCAAGAATTTTGCAAAGGTAGATGTAATTGAGTTACAAGCATCTACTATGGGTCGCATTGGGGGGATTTTCTATATGTTTATGTAATTTGGGCAACCCGAATATTTTAGGTATAATAGGATTAGATAGATTCAAAAAGGTAAAGTCTAACAAATAAATCCATTGGTCCAGCAACATATCACTAAGTTGAATATAAATTATTCTGTAAGCAAGATTCACTTCATTTCTGGATACTTGTGTATATGTATCACTAAATAGAATATCATACATCCTATCAATATAATCTTGCACACCCATTACAAGCAACCCCCACCTTTAACTGCAAGGTGAGAGTTAAACAGTGTACAATAGTAGAGAGGTATGAATAGGCAGTGTATTTCAGTAAGAATAAGATGTGGATCATCATATAATTGCATATGGTTACTAGTGAACTTGTTCAAGTCTCATGCAATTAACAGCACAACTAATAAATGTATGCAGTGATAGCAATACAAAAGTATTAAAATTTTAACCAGTGAAGAGCAAAACACATAGATTATAAGTAGAATTTACAGTTAAGAGTATCTATTTCTCCTTACAGAGCAATAGTCTAGCCTGGTAACACCGTATACTTAAACAGATGTCTGAAGTAAATACATACATAAACAAATATAATCTGATTAATGATTTAATTTATACTTAGTGGCTATGACGTTAAAGTAAAATAGCTGAAAGGCTGTTGTAAGGCAAGCAGAGCACTTGTTATGTGTGATAAAATCAATAGAAACAATGCCGAATACTTAATTTACAATTAATCTAACTATCTCACCATTAGTGGCAGAGCAGAGTTCAGCATAGGCAAAATTATCTTAGATATATGTATACTTGAAAGCAGAACAGTGTTCAAATATACATAAGCCGCTGACTCACTTATGCCTTGTTCTTGGATCAAAACTGATTAAGGCAGTGCAAATTCATGAAATATAAAAATCACCGGCCAAACTAATTTAAATTCACAGCCCAGAAAAAAAAAAAAAAAACAAATTCAGCAGCTCTATACTTAGTTCTGGTAAGAGTGAGCAGCTACATTGTACAAAAACAGGGAAGAGAATTGCATTGTAGTTCAATATTAAATCGTTTGTGTGTGTGTCTATATATATATATATATATATATATATATATATATATATATATATATATATATATATGTGTGTGTGTGTGTGTGTGTGTGTGTGTGTGTGTATATATATATATATATATATATATATATATATATATATATATATACACACACACACACACACACACACACATAAAAGTCTACTTTTAAATACTGAATGGCCGAAATCCAGAATACCAAATGCCCGAGACCAAAAGACCATAATCACATTATCCTGGCATTATACCGAAAGCCCAAAATACCAAAAAAGCTATGCCAACACGAGCATGAAATAAAGTCCATCTGTGCTTGAAAACACATCTTCGCCACTTGTAACCACTCTGTAGGAAACTAAACGTGAAACCAGTCAAACCAGTAGTGCAATAATAACACAGAAGCTAAATGCCTAGGACATGTTCAAATTGAGCATGCCTTTGTATAAGTTTCTTATTTTTAGGTGAAGGTGGACAACCTGCAGCTAGCTATGCCCACAATTCTTCCACTCAAATCTGCTGCCTAACAAGAGCCATCATCAAAACAGAAAAGTCCGTAGCCCGAGCACCAAGAACACATTTAAGTCGGCGATGCCACACTTCCACAGAGTTCTGGGTGTGTGGTAGAAACAGAGCATTCAGGTCTGATATGTTCCAAAAAGACACAGGAATAGTGGAGGAAATCTAGTAAAGGCTGCTGTTCTTGTTGCAAATGTCCTCACTTTCCCTAGTGCATACCAATCCAAGAAATATCTCAGTAAGTCTCTTCCCTCAGTAGGGAATGACTCCTTTAAGGCATGAAAAGTGGGCAGTACTTCCACCTCATGGAGAAATGCTAAAGCAGCTAAACACTTTACAGACAACTGAAATGTTATGGATGAGTTGTACAGCGATGCTAGCCCGAGTTGTTGCACTTTTCTCTAAACATTCTGCCCGAAACGGAATAGACAGCCTTTCGAGGCAATCCCACTAATATATAAAGTTATACTTTTAGCCACACTTCAAAATTTCACAACACAAACTGCATATTAGTCTGGAAACCATTATCGGACAGCAGGTAGAAGACACAGTGCCACATCATATTATATGCTCTCAATTACTTTTTTGACATAAGACAATACAATAATGGCATTGACTTGCTGTATCTCCCATATTTTATGAACCCGTGGACACTAGAATTGCTGACACAGTATACCTTTGCAGAAATATGTACCATCCATTGCAGCTCAAGTCATATAAATGATTAACAGTGCTGAAAACAATAACTGTATTGTCACTACATTCATCAACCATTCGCTTTTCAAGAAATACTCCCATCTGAAAGGGAAACAGACTTATATCTAATGTTTCCAAAGTTAGATCAGGTACATATGTCTCCTCAAACTGTTTGCAGTGCACTCTACCAATTTGTTGCAATAAGACTTTCCTAGTAGGTAGATTAAGAATGTATTCTAAGGACATAGAGGCGATTGCATCATCTACTAGGATACATGGTGTATCCCTTGAATTAGCTGCTTTGTGTTATAAAGAGCCACACATAGTATACTTTTGTACCTCCACAGAATTGCCTGCATGGTTATGAGGTACTGTTTTTAAAAGTTTTTCACCTTCCAATAAGGAGAGTGTGACAGTCCTGCCTTTACATCTACCTGCATGCTTCAATTTACAGCACCAATATCTCCTGAGGTGACTTTTTCATTCTAAATGGTAGCCATACCCATCAGTTAGAAGGGCTTCCTTACATTTCTGCGACTGCACTCTGCAATACAACCCCCCAAGGGTTCCTGGAGCGTCATAGCACATATCAGCCATGTTTAGGAAGTGGTACATTGTATGACGTGTTAAAGGGGCAGACCTCTTTTTATACGTTTCTATCCTTCTTAGTCTTAATGCAGACAGTTTCATTTAAGGGACGCTCTAGTTGGGAATGTGAGAATCGGGATTTTGGACTTGCAGTAAAAGTCTTTTCATCTCAGGCATTTGGTGTTCGGGATTTTGGCCATTTGGTGTTTAAAAGTATATATATATATAGCTAGATATAGATGTGTGTGTGTGTGTGTGTGTGTGTGTGTGTGTGTGTGTGTGTGTATATATATATATATATATATATATATATATATATATATATATATATATATAGCTAGATATAGATATGTGTTTGTGTGTATGTATATGTATATATATATATATATATATATATATATACATATATATGTATATACATATATACACACACGTATATATACATATAGAGAGAGAGAGAGGGAGAGAGATAGATAGATACACACATATATGTGAGTAATGGATTATATTATTGTGTGTGTGGTTGACTGCATGTGATCGCTCAAGCAAATGATTGACAGGTGTGTGAGATCACATAATTTTGGTGGTTAGGGAATATGTCTATACCTTGTGTTTGTACAGTCGTGGGGTTAGTAGATATAGTCAGCAGGGGAAGTGGGGGCGTGCCCCCCACATGGAGGTGCAGGGGGCTTGTCTGCCTGCAAAAGCGATCTTCTTATCACTTTTTTAAAAGGAAAAATTTGCACAGGCCGAGGCTGCTTCTCAGAGCATGCATACTTACAAGTCGATATTGCCAGTGGCAATTGGTGTTTTCACTAATTTATATTACACTCAAAAGTAGATAGGTAGATAAAAAGATAGATGTCTCTAAAGGCCAGTAAGCAATTTCTGAAGAAATGATGGAAGAATTATTCCCAGTTAACTGCAAATAATAACATTAAGATAGTGAAAGGTAACCAAGGAGGTTGAAATATACTCAGGGAACTTGTCAGAGCAAGTTGTGGCTACAATAAAAGTGTAAGGCATATAATTAAAATACAGACAAAGGAAGTGTAGTACTTGATATAGCTATGCCTCAGGAGACATCATGAGAATGGAAATATAAAACCTTACCACCATTAACTTGGTGCTGATCATTTAGTTACATATATTAGATTTCTCAAAAACAATGAAATACAGTAGTCTGGAAGCAAACAATTTGTGATCACAATCATTTATTTGTGGAATAGGTGGTATGAGATCAGAGTGGAGCCATATAACTGGAATTGGGAGGATTGTATTAAATATGATAAGTGAAAATTTAACAACAAAATTAATTGAAAAAAATAACGTGTATAGGGCTATGAGAAAACAAGTCACAAAAGGATTAAAAACAGATACATGTAAACAGATGAAGGGTCTGATTAGCAAATGAAATATAATTTATAAGACAATGAGATATAATATAGATGATCAGAAAAAGAGGAATAGAAATATTTAAACAAGAAATTAAAAAGACCAAGTACGTATCCATCCATCCATCTTCAACCCCTTTTCCCATTTTACACATGGGGTCGGGGTGTCACTTCAACAGTGGCAATCATCTCGAGCCAAGGTTTACACCACTGGGTGGCTAGCCCTGCCGTGGTAGTTCATTCGTACCACTCACTCATGCACACACACTCACCTACGGCTAATTTACGTATCTTTGGTTATAAATGCCAAGACCAAAGGAAGATATAATGTAAGTATAGAACAGATTCAAAAATTAAATTACATTGTGATGTTATAGATTCTTCCAAAACAGGTAAATCTGAATAAGCTGGGACTAGGATCGTAAGGTCACTAAAGATTTTACAAATTGTTTTTGATATTAACACCGGTAAAGGAAAATGAAATATGCATGCTGCTGCCAGAGAATACATATGCATTCCAGCAATGTGAGTTTCATAACATGTTAAAGGAAAGAACAGCTAAAGAATCTGGATCTAATGGTGCTGGAACTAACAAATAAGGATGTTACCCATTATTTATACATGATGTGAAGTACCATAAGGAAGGAAGACAGTATATATATTTTTCCAGTCTATAAAAAGGAAGGACAAAGCCATGGATTAAGGAAGTTTCATGCCTGACAACTTCTTTTTTGGCATGTGCAAGGTAAAGAAAAATAATAACAAATAAGGTATGTATCACTATAGGAAAATGCAAAAGTGGAATGGAAGCAACACGTCAGTAGGAAAGGTGTACTGACAGCAACAAATGTGGTTGATGTCTAGAAGACTCTGGTGTCATTAGAGAAAATGATACAGGGTTTGTATGGCTTCCTGGATACCAGTAGACCTTCAGCTCATCTGATCACACCTGTTTATTAAAAGGATGATCAGACTTGAAGTGGCTATTCTAATTCCATGTATAAAAGGACTGGCTAAAGAGCAGAACAATAATAGCAAAACTAGGGTAATAGGCAGCTGATAGAAATGAACAGCAATATACCATATGATTCACTTGTAAAACTTGTTTTTCAAACAGTATAGTTAGTTACCGTATCAGTTTCTGACTGTATACGTACGTAAAATCTGCTTTTATAAAAGCTGACACACGTACAATAAATGTAGGGGATCAGGTTGAGGAACAGTTTCATTTGTCATCTATCTGAATGGCAAGAAGAACCAAATTAGATCATTTGGAGAAGAGAGATGCAAAAAGACCAGGAAGTTTTCAAATGAAATACAAGAAAAAGTATGGGTTAAAGAATGTAAGGACTTAGTCATGATAATAAATTGTGTGATAAAATCTGAGAAGGACATCAATGCTTTCATCTCCCAGGCAAGACATAAAATGGGAGGTAGAGGGATGAATATTAATTAACAGAATGCAGTAACATTGAAACATAATTTGTGAAAACAGAAGACTGCATTTTTTCCAGCTGCATCTGCTGATAATCAAGCTTCACCCTATTAGCTATACTTATTCATTCCCCCATCCTTGGATAATCCCAAGTGAGGGGAAAGAGCTGGTTAGAAGGAGGCAGCCTTAGTAGTGGTTTGTGTGCTCAGTGGCATCGCAGTAGTGATGGCATATTTATGTCTAATCCCTCACCTGGATAGGGGGTAGATGACTCCCACCACTGTGATGACCACAGTTCTCTCCCCAGTCTGGGGACAGGCTCCTGTACTCTTATAATGAGAACTACAGCTGAAGCTACATGGTAGCCAGACCCCCACCTCTGGGATGGCCTCTTGCAGTACCACCCCTCCTCTGACAGACTATGGCACTAAGTAGCCCTAAATCACTCCCCCAATCCCATGGTGGGCTTACCTATTCTCCCCTGCCAGCTTTAACAAAGACCTAAGCTGGTAGTTGAACTCAGGTCACCTGGACCATAGTCAGGGCATTATCTCTGTGTCACCTGAGCTGTCTGTGGTTGTCAGGGCATTAGCCCTCTGTGCCACCTGAGCTGTCTGTGGTTGTCAGGGCAGTATCCCTCTGTGCCACCTGAGCTGTCTGTGGTTGTCAGGGCATTATACCAAATAGGTGGCAATCCACTGAGCACAGAAGAAGTTATCAGGGACCTGGGGACCTAGGTTGATAGTAGTCTGTCATTCGACACCCATGTAGCTAAAGTAGTTAGGAAGACCTTCTACATTGCCCACCTTATCATGAAGGGATTCTCATCTAGATCAAGGGAGGTTATAGTCTCCCTTTACTCATCACTCATCAGACCAATGATTGAGTACAATGCCCCATTCGGAATGTATCTGACCCGACACTTGCAGCAGCTGGAGGCCACAAAAGTTCCTCACCAAAAGGATAAATGGTCTCAAAATCTATCCTATGCTGCCCGACTGAAAGAACTCCAGCTCTATTCAGTCGCCACCGCTTGCTCAGAGGTGACCTTGCCTAACATACAAGGCCATGTCAAACCCAGATTTGATGAATATGCTTCACCTCAAAAAATCTAGATCCATCAGAGCCACAAGGGCGGGAGACTTAAACCTTGACACGGCTATTAATAGGACGTGCTGGAGGGATAGATTCATCACCCAAAGACTCCCTATGCTGTGGAACAAAATCCCGGTACATGTGAGGCAGAGCACCTCGCTGGCCTTGTTCAAGAGAAATCTTGACCAATGGATGGGAGATCGCAGATATACCCCAGGGATTACCTCAGTGTCACTGCTCGACAGAGGCACAGCAAAATAATGGGTATAGTTCCCCATACTAAAGGGGTGGTGTAAGCCACAAAACGATGGGCTAGGCTTGTAAATGCCCTCGGGCAGATAGCCTAGTATGAACCTATGAACCTATGAACCTATGTCACCTGAGCTGTCTGTGCTTGTCAGGGCAGTATCCCTCTGTGCCACCTGAGCTGTCTGTGGGTGTCAGGGCATTATCCCTCTGTGCCACCTGAGCTGTCTGTGGTTGTCAGGGCATTATCCCTCTGTGCCACCTGAGCTGTCTGTGGTTGTCAGGGCATTATCCCTCTGTGCCACCTGAGCTGTCTGTGGTTGTCAGGGCATTATCTCTCTGTGCCACCTGAGCTGTCTGTGGTTGTCAGTGCATTATCCCTCTGTGCCACCTGAGTTGTCTGTGGTTGTCAGGGCATTATCCCTCTGTGCCACCTGAGCTGACTGTGGTTTTATATTTTTACAGCCTTTGACATGATATTAATGTAGTGGTATATTTTTACAGCCTTTGACATGATATTAATGTAGTGGTATAATTTAAGTGGAATCGTGTTTAATTTTTGCTTTTTTTAATGCCTTAAGTAACTTTATTTCCCTAGTTTGTGTATTTAACATTCATTTTTTGTTGATACAGAGTGCTGCAAATGTGATATAGGGATATGAATTTATAAGTGTTTCCCTTTCCTCACATCTGTGTAACTACGGAGTTGCTATGTTTAAGTAAGATGTATTCAGACACAAATCTGCTTACATGAAGACGGAGCAGATAGGGTTTGCCCCCCCCCCCCCAACCCACCAAAAAAAACCCACTTGTTTTGTTATTGCACTGTTTTACGGTGTGGATTTCTTTGTTTTACTTTTACCATTATATGCATTTTTAACTAAATGACGTGAATTCAGATATGTCAAGTGGGAATCCAGCAATTATGTTTCATATATGTATACCTCTCTGATAAAACCCTTTCTAGAGTATGATAATTCAGTATGTCAAATTCTGGTGAAAGGATTGACAAGAAAACAGGACAGGATACAAAAAAATATTTTACTAAAACCATAAAAGGTTTGACTGCAAACCCCATTCACAGAATGGTTCAAACAATACGGGCTATTGAACTTGGAGTTTTGGCAGTTGGGGGAGAGCTAATTATAACACAAAAAGCTTTAAGTGATTAAGTATTTATCTAATTACAGGGATAAAAGTGGAACATGGTATTAGTTGACATGGAAAACAAAGCAGACTAGGAATTAATGTCTTTAGAACCTTGAGAAGGAACAGGTGATATTGCATAAGGTCAAATAATGAATATAATACTCTGTCTAATGTTGACATACAAGCAGACAGTACCTAGATATTCAAAAATATTGCATGAACATATGGAATACAGTGGCATGATAGATAGCATGTGGTTCCCCTGGTTTGATTCTCAGCTAGGGTGCCTTCTGTGCAGAGTCTGCATGTCCTCATAGTTGCATGGGTTTTTTTCTGGGTTCTCCAGTTTCCTCCCACATTTGAAAGACAGTCAGTAGGTGGATTGGACAGTCTAAATTGGCCATAGGTGTGAGTGTCCATGTGAATAAATGGTGTGGAAAAACTACTGCAGTAGGGCTGGCCACCCAGCGGTGTAAACCTTGGCTCTAAATAATTGTCACTGTTGAAGTGACACTCCAACTCCATTTGCAAAAAAGTAGGCAAAAGGTGTTGAGGAAGGATGGATGGATGGATAGATAGATGGGTGGATAGGGAAAGGGTTTACAATTTCACATAAAGCAAAATAAATTAAGCTCTCACAATGATTTTTTTTCTCATGTGATGTTATGTTATGTTATACAGCAGTATATTACATTGTTATGTTATAGTGTGTTACCTTGTTACATTGTTATATTTTTGAAATAAAAATAAAATAAAGAAAATGTTATGTTATGCTTATGTTACATTATGTCTTGTTACACAATGTTATGTTATATTCTGTGACAGAACTCTTGTGCCCACAAACTACTTCTGCAGTAGGTCTACAATGATTGATGATGATGCTAAGTAAACAAGAAAACAAGAAGACAGGCAGCCTCAGAGAAGGAGATGACATAAAATACCACCAACACAAAACTGCAGTTCAATGGACTAATCAGTCAGATTATGCACATTTCAAGCATTAACCTGGTGCTTTGAAAGATCTTCCCCAGGATTCAATAAAGCCTACACAGTCATTTTTCACCATGTGCACATTGCTGTGCGATATGCACATGGGTGGGAAAGTTTTAGATTCAGTAAGTACTGTGTAGAGGCGTGCAACCCAGCACAAACCAGGTAAACACTGAGGTATGATAATTACAGCATAAGCAGCTGAATTGCATGCTAATCAACCGACCCAACACAGTGGAGCTATCCAATAAGCTATAAAGCATCTGTGTAAACTTCTTGCTGGTTTGTCCTGCGTACTGCAAAACCTTTGGAATACAGCCATAGAAAGGAGTCTACATGGACAAAATTATGTCAACTGCTGCATTTAGAAGGTAAGTCTCGAACCTGGAATGTATTGTGTAATAATAGGAATGAGTGGCATATCCTTGTATCACACTAATAGAGCAACATATACTTCTTTGTGCCATAACAGTAACTCACTTTTGCTCCCCACACTCACAAAAGAGCAGTCTATCCTTGTTTGTCCCATAACAGTAACTCACCTTTGCTCCCCCCCCACAAAACAACAGGAAAATTACACATTTTGCTAACAAACCATCTTTGAAATGCTAAATGTTCTATCAAAGGAACTGTGCCTGAAATATTTGTACATAAATTTAAAATGCTAAAAGTTCTATCAAAGGAACTGTACCTGAAACATTTGTACATATTTATCACAACACATTCCATTTTCATGTATTGACAACCATGTATACTTCTGAAATGGCTTGGCAAATATGCCAATGCTATCAGCAGACTTCAAAGTAAAGCATACAGATAAAAGTGTAAAGTCCTTTGCTTCGGATTTTCTTAAATATATTACAGCATATGCCATATGGAGGCAAACAAATGGAAGCATACATTCTAACGTTCAATAGTCCTCTGTGCAGATATATCTCAAAGTAATTGTGTATCTTCACTCTTCTCCACATAAACAAGTCTCCTCACCATCAGTTTGCCTAGCTACATGCTTGCCTTTTTATATGGTATAGATTCAGGGCTGTCAGCACAGTGAAGATGCAAATGAGGTGTAAACTTATCAGAATTGCTGAATCCCAAAAAACTGAATCCATGTAGGGATGTAAACATAGTGTAGCCACTGCTTCAGTGTTTGGTTTTAATGGATTGCAACTATGATTGATTAGTGTTTGCCTTGATTCCAGTGGGTCTGACAGGTCACATTTACAAAGTGTTAGATGTAAGGTTGGAAATGTAAGTAAGCAGCACACAAGTCACAGGTTGTGTCCTTCACATCAAACCTGCCCTTCCTTTTTTGGCAACTCCATATGATATTATTTCCACTTAATAGCTTCACATATTTTAAGACCAATGATATAGAATAGCTTATACACTGCATGGCTCAGATTACTGCTCAGATACAAGAAGAATGGCCAGCAAACACAATGTAAGACAGACCTGTATATTTGCAAGCAATAATTAGGACAGGTTGTATGATCACTAGGTGCACTACATCCCAAACTACTAAATTTACAAATAATACTTGCATGGTTTGATATCACTGTAGATGCTGTTGCAGTTGGTTGTGTGCGTATTGAGTTAAGTTCTCTGTTGCAAAGCTGTTTATGTGGCAAAGAGGGATAAGGCACCCATCCTGTGTTCTAAAGGTGCATTGGGATGAGAGTTTAAATCTAGACCAATGTAATAATATCTCACGTGTACTAATGTTTTCTAGTGTGTATGTCATAGGTTGCTTTTTCTCATTTCAACTACGTCTCCCTTTTCTTTCTTTTTTTTTAATTGGCCAGTGAATGTGCGATGTGCCACTTAGTGCAAGCATGCGAGATGAAAACAAATGAATGTCAGGTGTGGCTGTGCTTATCTCATTTACACAAAGCACAGCACTGTACAAACTGGACAACTTGCCAGACAGGACCCAGGCAGCCAAAAATAGAAACAGCTTAACATTGATCTAGCTAGTACATAATGGTAATAGTACAAGAAGTGAGAATAATAACAGTTACAACATGAAGCATAACATTGAACTTGTTAGTATATAACAATAATAATAAAACCTTCAAAGTGTATAGGGGCTAGTACTAATAGAGTCCATGAATATAACTGTAAGCAAAGTGCATAGTCATGAGAATACAATCCTGTCACTCAACTTTTATGCCAATAAATGTTTATGTTGGTTTTTGCTGGCTTCGTTTTTAGTCTCTGCTGTACTGCAACAGGTGTTTTCATATTGTAGTTGCTGTTTTACCTGTCCAGGTTCCTGGTGCTCCTAATATAGTTGAAGTAAATACTATTCACCATAATGCAGAATCAATGGGAGCCCTGAGCTTTTTTTCCTGCAACAAGATGGTCCTATCTATGGGTGATGTGAGACAATGACACCTGAAGTGTGTTCCTTATGTCCAGTCTACACCGTAATTTTGTTTTGGTTGCTGTCATTGCAGAAAACCCTGCTTTACAAAGATAGGATGTTGGAAATGGAAGCAAGGTTTTTCAGTGCTTTTGTGGTGATCTCAGGATATTCCTCCTTGATTTTAATCTAGAACATTGGCAGAGTTGAAGTTGTCTCAATATACTTTTAAGCCCACCATCATTTGCAATCTCAGATAGTTGATCTTCCAGCACTGACAAGGTCGATTCACCTGGCATGTTCACAAATGGGTCACGGATCCATTCATTCCCAGTTCATGGATCTTTTTTGCTTGAAAGTAATGCTCAAACTCTTTTAAAAGCAAAGATACTGTAGGTGATTGTGCACCAGTTGGGAGAATGAAGGCCCAGGCTCAGTCTCTCTTCCAAAATCCCTAGTAATGTTTGAAACATGTCAAATATCCCTACGAACACTTGCCGACCCACAGTTTCAGTTTGGCTTTGAATGCAGCCATTTTATCTGCCAGCTTCAACATAGTTGTCCTTCCCTGAAGTGACAGAATGAGTTCATTGAGCAGGCTGAGTATGTTACACAAGTAACGGAGTTTTGCAGTCCATTCCACATTACTGAAATGTGCTACCAGTGGTGTCTGGAGTGGCTCTTGTAACTCAAACACTCTGGCCAGTGATCTACCTTTAAAAAGCCATCTAACTTCTGTGTATAAGAGAAGACATTTGTGCTCTTTCTCCATCTCCTCATAAAGCCTCTCAAAAAGCCACAGGTTAAGGGCATGTACTTTGATGTGGTTAATAACTTTAATGACATCATTCAAAATGCTGTTAAGTTTAGGTAACATTTTTCATCTAACCAGCATTTCCCTGTGAATGACATAGTGCATAGTCTCAAATTCAGACATGACCTCCTTGACTCAAGTAGTGAAACCAGAAAGCCATCCAGCGATGGCAGCAGCTCCATCCATGCATACACTGACAAAAAAGGACCAATTCAGTTTTCCTGATATGTAATCATTCAAAGACTTGAATAGTTCTGCAGCTGTGGTGTTGGTTGGCAACAATAATGCACATAACATATCCTCATGCACATCCTCCTGAAATATATATCACACAAAAACAAGCATTATTGCCTTGTTGTCAACATCAGTAGACACATCAGCCTTGATTGTGTAACACTGTGACTTATTAATCCTCTCTAACAATTGTGGCTCACTATCCTTTGCTATTTCATCAACTCATCTGGGGACGATGCTAGCTGAAAGAGGAACCTGTGCTACCTTTTTAACTGCTGCCTCTCCTAAAAGTTCACAACAAATGTCCTTAGCAGCAGGCAAGATCAAGTCTTCACCAATAGTAAAAGGCTTCTTAGCCTTAACAATACGGTTAGCCACTAAGTATGATGCTCTCAGTGCAGACAGATTTGTTTATGTGGTGGCCTTCAATAATTGATTCTGTCCTTCGCGTTCACATTTTTTTCTTTCAAAAAAGTCCAGCGGCTTGACTTTTAATGCAGTGTGCTTGGTCTCTATGTGGCAAAGCAGTTTCGAAGGCTTCATGCTTCATTGGATAGCCGGTTGCCACATATTATACAGAGCGGACTTGGAGCATGTGAATCAACAGTCATGATAAACCCATCATTTAAGAAGGACTTTTGGTATTTTCTTTTTAATGCAGCTTTCACTTTGTTGGCAGTCTTAAGTCTTCTGCTGTCTCATTGTTGTGTCCCCTCCCCCCCCTTTTCCAAAGAAGCTCTGCATAGAGGTTTGTTTTGTACTCATTTTAAATAATGAAAGCAAAATGTAAACTGATAAAACAATTTATTCTCAGATCTATGATTGTGTATATATTGTGTACTATATTCCTGTAAGTATATTTCTGCTATCTGGACTGCCATGGCCTTCACATTTGTCTAACACACACACAACTGCCTGTACATCCAATAACCTTGAATTTGTTTGCTTGCTACTGTTGTGCTCCGCTTACCATCATGCAAACACAGTGCTCAGAGGTGTGCGCTGCCAAGCATTGTGTTTGCACAATGATAAGTAGAGCACAACATTTTCAAACAGTGTGCACACTCCCAATAAACGTGATGACTGGAATTGGTGGGAAACCATCACTCCCCATTGCTCTTGATCCATGGTACACATGGCAGGCATTTCTGAAGAAGGTGTCAGATTTAAGGCACAGAGATGGGGTGTCCAGGAGTCCAACATTTTTATTGGACTGCTAGTTAAACACCACAGTGCCAGGCTTCTGGACAGGGACTATTCTGATTCCCAGTATACACTGGAAGCTTGGGATAGTTTGGCCTGGGCTGTAACCAGTGCCACCATATGCCACACACTGGTGACAGTGTAGGCATCACTATAATGACCTATGGTGGAGGAAGAGGGAATACCTTTGATGCTTGGATCAAGGAATTTAGGACAGTAGACATCCCACAACTGTGTGTCAACTACAGAGAGTACTTGTAAGACTTAAAAGCTGAATACAGACAAGACTGGTATTCATAATGGCATTCTGTTCTGCTCTGTTTGTTCCACAGCTGCCAAGGACTGGGAGGTCAATGTAAGAACCCATGGGTAACAACTTCAGCATGCATATCTCAATTGTAAAAGCAAGTATGTGTGCATTAGTCTGTAACACAAACCAAGAGTACAATATTGGACTTTAGTCAGAGGTTGTGGGTTCAAAGACCACATTTCCCAACTATACAATACAGTTATTATGTGTAACTTAAAGGTTTAAAGTAAAAGCTCTATACCAGTGGCACACATGCCCTCCTGTAAACTGTAATCTGTATAATTAGAACATGCATATGTATAGTACATGCACATGTCAAGGAGTACTTTCTGCAATCTGTAGTATAATATGCAGCTGTTAGGAGCTGGTAGTCTTAAAAGTAAAGGTTGTCTGTTAGGAGGTGGTAGCCTTAAAAGTAAAGGTTAAGATAGAGTCAAATAATTGCATTAATGCATTGTATGTCACATATGAAGGCACTAATCTTATCTCTTTTTTTCTCTCACCCCAATCCTTATCTCTCTTTTTTATTTTATTTTATTTTGTTGTTGTATTTTTATCATGTCATCAAAATGGGTCCATGTCTTCCATGTATACTACATCACTAAATGATACACAGCACAGCAGGGTAGGCCTGCTCCACAGGATTCGCCTGCCCCTTCCACTGGCTCCATCACCATTTCTCAGCATGTCTGGAAGCCAAACTGGCAGCACCACCTTTACTGCCCCTGCACCACCTGCCCCCTCAGGTAGTCCTGCCACAAAGGCCGGTCCTGTGATACCCTCCAGGAGCAGTAGTGGAGATGGTGATGTTTATCACATGCACTGAGATGCCAGGGATGGTGCATAGGGTTGTGCATCTCACTGTTGGTGTACACCTACACTGGATGGAGAGGCTGCTCTCCCTCATTTTATGCAGTAGTAGGAGGAGGAGAAGAAGATTTCAAGTACTCCAGCCAGTAGCAAAGGAATGTGACAGTGATGACAGTCTCATGGTTGAGGACTTGATTCTCATTGTCACCCAACTTGACGACTATGGATTCTGGATGTTCCCACCACCACCCCAATCATGGTGTTAACCAACCTTTTGTGTCCCTGTCTCTTGTCTTGTTTGTATTGTCTGTCTGCAATTGCTTCCTCACCTAGCCAACTTACTGGATCCAGACATACCTACATCCGTTACCCAACATTCTTCTATCTCGAAAAAAAAAAAATAGGCACCTATCCCAAAAAGAAAAGAATTGTCCCATACATAGCTCTCCATTTCACACGTGTCTTCTTGACACACTTGATTCGGTCCAACTGGCTATGCAGCATGATTGTGTTGTGGTAACCCCTTTCTCTGCAGGTAACAGTCTAAATTCAGTTAATATTTTGCACATATGTTCATTTTACACTATTAAAGAAATGCATAGCTGTGGTTCTTTCCTACCTCCGTTCTGTACATTCCTGCCCTGCTTTTCCTTTGTTCTTCCCCTGCTTGCTCCCCATTTCACCACTATCCTATCTTCTCCATTTCTTTTCTTTAATGTATTATTGCACAGTGGTGCTCATCATGCACCAACGCGCAGCAATGGTAATGTGAAAGTAGTTAAAAGTATTGCACATAGCTGTATTCAAAACCAGTACCATCTGGCCTCAAAAAGGAATGTATCACTGCATTAACTGCATTAACAACTGCTGCCACAGAGTCATTTAAGGAGCAAGTGTATTTCAGAGACTCAGTACTAACTTTCAGACTTTGTTCTTCCCCCTGCTTGCTCCCCATTTCACCACTTTCCTATCTACCTCAGTTTAACACCTTTAATCTGATAAAAAAATAGAATCACACATAACACACATAAGTAGCTGAAAAAGCAATAGATCCCTTCACTTTTTGGGCTGCATGTTTGCGAGGAGGTGCACAGCGAAGGTGGGAGGTGGCAAATGCTGTGGATATCTCTGAGCAATGCTGCTTAACCCTGCTGCACTATGCCAATACACAGCATCACATCTTGTATAAATAATTCATGTTATTGCATTATCACTCTGTAAAGAAAAGTATTCTAAAGTATTAGATACACCTGTATTTGAACCCAGAACCATCTGGCCCAAAAAAGGAATGCATCAATGCATTAACACACACTGCCACAAAGTCAGTTAAGCAGCAGGTGTATTTCATAGACTCAGTAATAACACAAGCTTTAGCAATGTGGCTCACTTTTGTGCATTGATTACCTATGCACAAACCCATGTATCTCGCATGCTATTGCACTTTGCAAAGCGGTGCACAAACCTGCTTCTCAACGATCTAAGGAAATTTACATATCATGCTGTATTACTGCTGGCACCTATGTCCCTCATGGACAGGGCCAGTTGGTGCTGCTCACAAACTCACTCTGCTGAACACAACCATCCACACTATGCTCAATAAGGATACTTGTGTTTTTACATAGCTAGGTTTCTAAACATCCTAGTGCTACTAGGCTAGTGGCCTCGTTTGAACATGTGAAGTTATGTGCCTATGCAGGTCTCCTAACCTGTTGTTCCCCACATGGTCTGGTGATGTTATCTGCTATAAGTTCCCATGCAATCTTGTATAAATCAGACTTGTCCCATGGAACTTGCATCAAGTACTGGGTTCTGTTCTCATTACAGTTGACTTTGTGTGTGTGTGTGTGTGTGTGTGTGTGTGTGTGTGTGTGTGTGTGTGTGTGTGTGTGTGTGTGTGTGTGTGTCTAGACAGCAGAGTAGAAGTGTGTATCCTACAGTTACTTCTCCAATGACATCGACTGTCAGCATTTTGATATTTGCACATGCCTACACATCCATTTCATGCAGGCCTCCCAACCCCTTGTCTCCCACATGGCCTGCTGATGTCATCTACTGTAAGTTCACCTGCAGTCTTGAAAAAGTCAGACTTGTGATGTGGAGCATGCATAAACTACTGTTCTCTGTAGTCTGTGTAATTACATAGGTGAGGGTTCTGCTCTTACTGCACTCAAGTCTTTGTGTGTGTGTGTGTGTGTGTGTGTGTGTGTGTGTGTGTGTGTGTGTGTGTGTGTGTGTGTGTGTGTCTGTCTGTCTGTCTGCACTTAGAAGAAGAGTAGAAATGTGTATCCTGTAGTTACTGCTCCAATGGCATGGACTGACAGTACTTTGACACTTGCAGATGCCTACACATTCATGTCATGCAGTCCACCCAACATACTGTCTCCACGTGGCCTGCTGATGTCACCTAATATAAGTTCGCCTTCAGTCTTGTAAAAGTCAGATTTGTGCCATGGTGCTTGCATAAAGTACTGTGTTCTATAGTCTGTGTAATTAGATAGTTGTGGGTTATATTCTCACTGCAGTCAATTGTGTGTGTGTGTGTGTGTGTGTGTGTGTGTGTGTGTGTGTGTGTGTGTGTGTGTGTGTGTGTGTGTGCTCTTGCTTGAAATTACAAAGAGCATTTTACACCAGCATGTGCAGAACAGCCAAGTGCTCCCGATTATGTGGAACACTCCACATTCAACCATAAATAAACCCACTTTTCCACTGCTTTGCATTGAACAGCTTTGGCTCTGCTACACAGCTTTTGATTGGTTTGTATACCACAATTACTGCCAGTCTGCATTGCGGTATACAAATCAATCAAATAGCTTCTCCACTGTTCCACATTGAACAGCATTGGCTGTGTTACATAGTTTTTGATTGGTTCATATTCTACAATTACAGCCAGTCACCATCACAGTATATGAACCAATCAAGTAACTGTTCCTGAGGATGGAAGTCAGTGAGAGCTCCCAAATATGTGACCATTCCAGGAATGGTTGTAGAAAACTGCATTTCAAGAGAAGGACAGAAAATAAAATAGAAGCAAAACAGTACCAAAGTAAATAACTGCAATACCAGCAGTTAAAAGGAATCCTTCTAACTACTGATATTGCAGTTATTTACTTTGGTACTATTTTACTTCTGTTTTATTTTTTTCCTCTCTCTTTAAACAAACACCTCTCAACCTCCTAGAATAAGAAATCTGGACAAAACTCCTAGCCAAACCTAATGTGGTGATAAAGCCATAAAAATAGGGACAATTTTAGATATTGCTCTTATAATCTTTGAAAGTTGCTAGAATAACAGGTTTTGTGTTACCATACATGTTCAGAATTATATGGTGTCTAAAACTCAATTTTCTGTAATTTCTTTATTATTTCATTTATCTGTGATTTGCTAGAAAACTGGATATTTTATGAGGAACAGACCAAAACTATGAGGCAAAAATTTGGGCATCTTGCAAAATGCTGGGCAGTTGAAAGGTATGACAAGGGTGAATATATGCATGTGTGTCATAGCTCTCAACCTCTTAGCACAAGAAATCTGGACACAGCCTTAATTAATGGGGGGACAAAAGCCCAAAAATGGAACCAATTTTAAATATTGCTCTTATAAACTTAGAAAGTTGCTAGAATAACAGGATTCGTGTTAGCATGGATAGTCTGAAGGATATAACATTTGAAACTCAAATGTATGTAATTATTTAGAGACTCAGCCTTTAGTGGTTTGCCAGAAAACTTAGCTTTTATGAGGAAAAGACCAAAAATATGAGGCAAAAATCTGAACACTTGAGAGGTATAATGTGTACATCAGCAACTGACAATGTCTTGGCTCAAGAATCAGGGATGAAGAAAATAAAATGGAGACAAAGTTCCCAAATCAGACAGATTTTAAATATTATGTACTTTGAAATTTGATAAAATAACACATTTTGCATTAGCATGCATGTTATGAAGACTAAAACTCAAACTGTTAAGGATTACTCAGGGACTGCAGTCTTCAATATATGAAAAATGTCTGAAGTACAGACAGCAATATGAGAAAAAAATCAGAAACATTTATCAAAGTGAAGGATAGCTGAGACCACTGTAGGTCTATGTGTGAGGAGTTGGCGATGGAGATGTAATGCTTTGCACTGGGTGTGTCTGACAGCAGTGACTTCACTGCTGGTACAATGTACAGTATATATTTCTTCCTTAAGTGAATCAGAATGAAACATCTGAGAAGTATCGGATCAATAAAGTGGCACAAATTGCTGGACACTGTCCTGTGACTGGGTATGTGATGGGTCACCTGAGTATCTGTGCCTTTGCATCTTTGTGTGTGACTATCTGTATCCAGCAGTTATAGCCACTTAATTGACAGCATATCCTTGGATGTTTTATTTTGAATGAATGAAGAAATATAAATTATACCTACAGTGAAGTTACTGGTGTGCATGTGCGTGTGTGTGTGTGTGTGTGTGTGTGTGTGTGTGTGTGTGTGTGTGTGTGTGTGTGTGTGTGTGTGCATATTTTAGTTGAAATGTCATGGCCATGGTCAAGGTACGCTTTTCATGCAGTGCAGAAATAGGGTGTTCCACATTTTAGCTGTTTGTCACATATTGCTAAGATCTGTGCTCCACATTGGCCTCTTAGCAGGTTGAGACCTATGAGCATGATGGACACTGTTATTACCATATTGTCATCAACAAACACTGCTGATGTCACCAACTATAACGTTTTGTCTGAGACACTCAAACTTGGATTTATACAGTGGCACTTGTGTAATGTACTGAGTTCTGTAGCCTGTGTAGTTAGATAGGTACGGGGTCTATCCCCACTGCAGTCAATTGGGTGTATGTGAGCTGTTGCTTAATATTACAGACAGCATTTTACACCAGCATGTGGGACACAGTTATATTCACCTCAACAGGCACTGTCGATGTCATCTGCTATATCACATTTTCAGATATGCAGTACTCCGACCAGGCAGGGTCAGAGACTGGCCTGGAGGCCAGGCAGAAGTCACCTCATCCTACACAATATAGATTTCTGTGATATGGCTTTTAATCTATCCACATACATGATGGCATGGTCTGTAGGTCCTGTATTATCTTGCTGAAAAAGCCCCGTGGTGTCTCCAGCTTCTACATGTGTTTGGTGAGGTACATGTAAAAAAGAGCATTGTACTCTCTTAGTGTTGTAATGAGGTTTGACTACAGTGCTGTCATACAATCCTAAGATCTCAATATATTGGTGTGACTTATGATGTGCACAATATGGGCTTTCAGTAGCAGTGTGGTCACTTCGTAGCCAATGTCCAGATTGCTAGCTACATGTGTTCCCAGTGCTTGCATCATTGGGTTTCTGCATAGCAGAACTGTTGTTGATGCTGTGATTAACATGAAAATCCACTTTTCAGATGGACAACATTACAAACACACATTTCTGCATTTATTTGTACAACATGCCTTTGTCACCATTCAGTTGTGTGTGTTAGCTCCTCCTGTACTAATTTTCACCATTGGTAGACTTAATAATTGCACACACAATATGCAAGAATCAGCAAACTTGGTAAGCCAAAGGCCATACACTTTAGCCTGAACTGTCAAGAAATACAGTTCAAACAGTGAAGGACCAAGCACAGATCCCTGGGGTTTGTCAGTGGTGACAGCTCTGCTGGTACAAGTTGATTCACCAAATTTCAAATTATGTGTTATGTCAGTGAGCCAATTGGTTACCCATCAACTAATGTAAGGTTTAATCTCAATGATACCTGCTTGTGTGATTGTGTCAAAACCCTAAGCCAGATCACAATAGGCAGTATGCACTGTCTTTCCTTCATCCAGGCCTATCACATGGAATCAATGGGCTGTGACAACATCACAGATCACCTGTGATGTGACTCGGCACGAACACCTTCCTGATAGGGTTGAATACACATTTCAACACACCCTCCACATGGCCTGCTTTCCCATACAAGGGTGTACATCAACATGCATCCACCTGAGATGGAGGGACACAGCACCTGATACATGTATGTGTAGGGTCATTTTGACTCTCCTTGAATGTTCAGTAGACCAACATGTCATCATGGACCTCTTCTACATGGTCACTAGTAATATTCCACGTGTGCAACAGACCTGTGTGAGCTGTTAATGTTACATCAGGTCCATTACATGTGACAGATGTCCTGAAAGGGATCTACTTCAGTAGACCGAAATACTACTTACCCAAAATTCAGATAACCAAGATGAAAAGGCTGACAGCACAAGAACACCGACGTCCCAGAACACAGACTCGCCACTCCAAGTAAGTAAACACTTGGCCATCCTGTTGAACTTTGCCCCTTACCCTGCGGTAGTGCGATCTCAGAGTTGGCATGTTTAGTTAGGGGGGTATGGGGGGGGTGAAGCCCACTACATTGGATGGTTTGCTTTTGTTTGGTATCATTTGTTTTTAAGGCTGGCCAAGCATTTACTTACCTGGAGTGGTAAGTCAGTGTTCTGAGATGTCGGTGTTCTCATGCTGTCAACCTTTTTGTCTCGGTTATCTGGGTTTTGGGTAAGTAGTATTTTGGTCTACTGAAGTAGACCCCCTGAAAGAGGTCATTGAGGACATGCATGACAACAGCATCATCTTGTGGAACTTGAACAGATCAATGCATTTGACACAAATCCACAGTGAGGTATTCAATCAACACTGTCAAATGTGGCCATAAACAGCTATATCATCAAATGGGTAGAACAGTGTATGACATATGTGGCATTTCACTATGTCGAAATGTGTGACGTGACCTATATCTCAGGTCCAGTGATCAGGTTGGTACATCAGGGGTGTCTGCTAGACCCTTTTCTGCCCAGTAGTTAAGTGATGGACATGACAGATGACATACACATGATGTGTCCAAACAGCTGCCTGAAGGACCACAGCTTGTAGGCAATCATTGGCTCCAACTGTGATATTACTATAATACAGACAGTATCAACACATACCAAAAACTGCTGCCACAGCCATGACAACACCTGCATTGACAAGAAACATGGAGGGATTTGCTGACTCAGAAAACAGACATCACACCCTATAATCAGAGCAATAGGGATGTGACCTTTGTCCTGGGGTAGAGGGTAAGTGGCACTTCCGCCAGCATGTCACAGTGCTGACTACACCCTTGAATGTAACACAACTAATGGATATGTGAAGGACATGCGCATTAGAGGCCATAATAACATCATGGTTCCAAAGCCTTCATCACACCAATAACTGTGTACACTGCATACTTCTTCATGGACCTCCCTACACATCTTCCAGTGATGTGTAACTGAAGTGCACCACCTTTGTCACAGTGCACTGTCACACAGCTTACTGTGACCATACCTAGGTATTCCTTCTGTGGAATATACATGATAGTATGCATGACTGATGGTGCGGAACACCAATCAAGTTGTTGCACCAGATGCATGTGTGCTACCTGTTCAGTTTATGCACACACTGCATACATAGGTATTTGACAACATTAATGGCATGCATCTTTTCTGTGATAGTGTGGATTGTGCCATATATATCCCATGCACACAGGGCAACTAGCCTGTATTTGCCCATACTGCCATATAGAGGTATAGCAGTGTCCCTCCTAACACCGCCAGCAGATATTACAGTGCCAGGACAGTGTGCATGGTTACCCTCATAAAGTGTGGATGTATCATAATAGTTGCTCAAGTGTGTGTGTGTGTGTGTGTGTGTGTGTGTGTGTGTGTGTGTGGTGACTCGTCTCTTATCACTCTACATCACATAAATTATGCCAGAGACATGGGATCAGTGTTGGTATTATTCTGATATTGTCCCTGACTGTGGTTGGTTATTGTAATGTCTTTACATGAACCTTTACCTGTGGCCATCTAGCTGGAGACCTCTGCTGAGAGTACACTCATATTCAGGCATATCAGTTTGCACAGCTTCACAGTATGAACCCTACCCTGATTATATGTCAGATACCTGATAGATGTCCTCTGCATTATTCATGTAAGGATGCGTATCTCACACAGGCATCCTCCCACTTCTTATGTCACCTTGTCTGACAGTCACAGACAACACATTTCTATCTACAGTCCATACTGTACCATATAGATATGTGCTTGGTGTTGCTGCTAAAACCATCTTCCATTGACATGCCCTCTCTGCTGTACATGAGGGAGTTTCACCTGTCCTCTTTCCCCGTGTTCATTCCTACAATTCCTCTGTGTGTCCCTATTCAGTACACACACTTCCCCAGAGTGATCATTTTACATGACATTCCCATGTCCTGTTACAGATCATTAACACAGCTTCAGTACAGAATGCTAGGAATGGGATATCACAATACTCTGCACTATAAGTACACTGTCCTGTACTGTGTTTGGACCATATACTTCATGTTCATACCTTTCACCTGTCCAGATAGTCCCAGGATGTCCAGATGTTTTCTTTATCAACTTTGTGGCTTTCTGCCATATCACTGGAATGCTCTCCGCATTAATGTGACAATATTACATACATTTGAGTGCATTCCTCTCAACAGTCCTGATTTGTACAGAATGTCCAGATCTTGCCTCATGTTAGGGATCTTTTCCTCATTAAAGTTTTGTTTTCTGGCAAATTACTGGCATGTCATTGCGGAGTGAAGTCAGAAACTGATGACTAACATCGAAACATAACATTTGAGTTTCAAACTTCATGCTCTTCAGACATTTCATGCTAACGTACAACCTATTTATTGTATCAACTTTCTAAGTTTGGAAGTGCAATATTAAATATCTGTCCCTGTTTTGGGACCTTTGTCCCTCATTATGTATGCGTTTGTCCCTATATCTTGCTCAAAGGGGGTGACAGGTATGTTTGAGTTTCATTCTACCACGTCTATGTGACATCTATGACAACTATGTCCCTATTTCTGGTTAAATGTCCCTGCATTATGTTGGCCTTTGTGGAGATATGTTGAACTAACAGACTGACAGCAATCTGTGAAGCTCTGGTGGTCATTGTGGCATTGCACACTAATCCACGGACCAAAGATGCTCTGTTTTACAAGGAAATGATATGCACAGTTATTTACATGGTTTCCTGGCTGGCAACACTGTTGCATCTTGTAATCACTCACCTCCCTCATTAGTTACATGATAAAATTCTGCTAAGCACTACTAAAGCAATTAAACCATTGGAGAGGTCAGTACATTATTATAATAGCTATGAACTCTGGAATACAATCCTTACACAAGTAAGAATGATTAACAAACTCTCAGGCTATAAAATCCAACTCGAACAATAGCTTAGCAATCCTGGTCATGTTCATGTTTATCACTACGTTGAGACTTCTAGTGAAAACACAAACTTCGTATTGCCCTCATCTACTCGAAGCATTGTACCTCTAACAACTTTCACTTGAATCGGTACATCTCTTTTTCATCCCCATCTTAAACAACACTTCTCATCTTGCTCTTTTTCTAACTGTCCCCATTCACCACTCTACCCCTCTCATGCACCTCCTGTATACCTAAGTTATAAAGCTTCTAGATACCCCAGTTTGAAACAGGCAGCCTAAACAGAACCAGTCCTATAGTTTGCTCTCTTACCCATATGCTATTGCCACTATCTTCCTATACACTACTGATAACCCCGTATAATTTTGTAACTTACTTCATTATATAATAAAACAATAGCACAAGTCCAAGAAAGTGTGGTGCAGTCTTCGTTTTTTTTACTGCGTTGTCACCTCACAGTACGACGTTGTCCTGTTCGATTCTCAGCTAGAACATCTTCTGTGTGGAGACATGCATGAATGGGTGTACCTTCATTGAAGGTTGTGCATCAGAGCTGGCAACTCGGCATGTGAAAATCTACTGCCAATCATTAGCGGACCGGAGTTCCGCTGTGGCGACCCCTAACCAGGAAAAGCCGCAAGACACAACAATATATCTCATGAACGTTTTACAAACCTATGCAATACTAAAATCTCCCTTCCAACATATTTTTATAACTTACTTCATTAAGTATATTCAACTCCTTGCAAACCTTTCTTTACTGAAATGTAAAAACACTAAACCTTTTTACGTTTTCCCTTCTGCACTGTCAAGCCATTTACTTCTGCAAGATTACAGAGCTACAAGAACTGTGGTAGACTTATTGTTTTTGTAAATGCTTTACTGTATATACCTGTCTTGTAATTGTTTGTTTTTTCATAAGAAATGTAACTTGTTTTCTGAGAATTGCATGAAATTCACTCATTAATATAAATGTAATATGATGGAGCTTTTCTCGCTGGTCCTCTGCTGATAATGGGCTCTGCCCAGTCAGATTTTCCTGGTCAACAAATAAAATAAGTAAATAAATATATAGCCTCATTCACTTGTATGTGCCTCTTCATTTGTCTGAGTAAGTCAGCATATGTACTATTTCTTCTACAGTTCAAACCTCCTGTTCTTGATCTCCACATTCTCCCATCTTAAAATTACCAGTTTTCCCCACCAAAAGGCTTTCCTAAACCTGTTTTAATTGGTGGCAGACAGCAGTAGATGTTGCAACAACTAACCAAGCATAGGATAGGGGACTGCTATGTATATGGTGACTAAGGGAGGGTGTTAAGGCAGTGTGCCTGTGGTGAATGACACAGCTATCCACCAATGAAACTCTGTATTACAGTGTCAGGGCAACCAGAAAGCTCAGGATGGGATAACGAATATAAACAACAAGAAAGTGAATGCACCAGCACAGACCTATGTAATTTTATGTTTACATGAGGGAAACGGTAACATGAGATGCCTGTTTCACACACTGAAGGCATAAGGGCCTGGAACTGCAGAGCCATCACTATGAATGTTTATCAGGGCCTGGGTATGTCAGATGATAAAAGGTTCCCAACTGGGTGACTCGTGACTCCCTTTAGGTGTGAACAATATAACATGCACACAAGTCAGAATCAGGTTGTAACCTATGTGCTGATATATTTGTCAGAGCTGTATAATAAAAAGTAGGACCGGATAAACTACATCTGTGAACTGACCTGAGCAATAGGAACTTATGTCCCACTGATGTTTGGGAAGTAAGAAAATAAGCAAAAAAATTAAACTATCTGAGTATCTTTGCTGCTAATGTTCCATGTGTTAGAAGGGGGGGGTTCATAGGTAAATACGGATGGCGCAGTGGTGCAACGGTAGCATTGTTGCCTCACACAGCAAGAGGTTCTCTGGTTCGATTCTCGGCTGGGGTGCCTTCTGTGTGGAGTTTGCATGTCCTCCCTGCGTTCGTGTGGATTTCCTCCGGGGACTCCGGTTTCCTCCCACGTTACAAAGACATGCATCTGGAGCATTTCTCCCTGGGCCTCCAGTGAAAATTGGCTTCATTCCAAGTTGGACTTTCCCGGTAAACAAATGTTAAATAAATAAAAATAAAATAAATACTGTTCAAGCAGTCTGCAGATGACATGCATGACCAGTTACTACAGGTGAGAATCAAACTTGGGCCTTGTGCCTGTGAGGTAAACACCTTAACCATTAAGACAACTCCCAACTGTGTGGTGGTCTCTTGGCCATACACAGCAGTACTGAATTCCACAGAGTAATGCCATGGCAAAGAGAGATGTTGGTCAGTTATAGCTATACCAAAGTCATTGACTAAGCTTGCAAAATGATGAGGAAAAAGTCTTTTGTAATCGTACAGCATTAAGGAATTATTCTGCAGATGGTGTCTCAACTGCTTCGGACATATTAGTACAAATGTGACCTAACTGTTAGTTCCATGTTGTAAACACCCTGCTCATCTGGACTTGTTTTCTGTTTTTTTGTCTGTTTTTTGCTCCCTCCCCCCATCTACAGCTCTGCTTAGTCGGAACCCATTGAGGCAAATTTCACCAATTTCCATATGCTCACTTGCATTTTTGCTGTCTTGTTTCCTTTCTTTTCCTCACTTTGGTGATCAGGAAAATCCAGTAACTTAAAAATCTACAATTCAGAATGAGTATATATAATTAATCTCTAAAATCATACTAAAGGATGATATCAATTTATTTCTGCAAGTTGTTATTAGGGGAGGTAAACAGTATTAAACATTTGTTAGCTAGCAAAATGTTCATAATTAATTTTCTAATATGAAACCAAATCTGCTGCATACCAGGCAATATTTCTTCCATCTGTTTATCTGTGCACAACATCATAATCTGTTGCTGTGGAAGTAATATTTTTGAGGATTAAACAGGCAGAATGAGCTACATTTAACAGAAGGGATATCTTTTTCACACAGATGTGCACAGTGATTAAAACAAAATGCATGCTTGAGAAAATGAATGTGACATATTAATTAAGATTTAAAAATATGCTATCTTAGCATTCTCTATGATGAAGTCTGATGCATTTTAAAAGGGACACGAATGCTGAAAGAAGTAATACAAGGACAGAATGTCATCAGCTATGCTTCAGGGCAGTACTGTGTTTACCATATTCTTACTCTTAAAGTCCCCTAGGACTTTCATAGGTCTCTGACTAACTGAACGATAAAGTAGTGATGCAAATGTAAACTTCAGAGAAGAAGAAATATACCCTAAAAAACATAGACTCTCTCATTATAATATGCAAACAATTCTCAACATAAGACCCTAGGCTCTTTATTTACCCTTTTTAATTTTCAGGACCTTGTTCACCTCCTAAAAAATCATAACCAATTATTAAAAATTATAACTGCCATTTGTAATTTTTTTTACAAATATTACCAATTCATCATCTTAATAGTACAGTGCATAATGTAAATTGAAATGAATATGCACTCACTGAAGGCTATAACATCAAGATGGAGACCAAGACTAAAACTATAAAGCAGAGAAAGGAAATGACAGGCAGCAGTGATTTTTATGAGTAGTTGTAATGATAGGATATAATTATTAAGATAACAGGAGCAGGAATACAAGAAGGATCTAAGGACAGCTGCTTCTTCACAAAGAGAGTTATTGTCCCCAACACTAAGCATTAAACCAAGGAACCAGTTAATATGATTTTTTTTGCATGTGTTATAAAGGAAAGAACAAATATAAAGTTTCAATTGAGAACATACTATAGAAATTGGGTGGGGGATAGTTCTGTACAGAGGATTCACCTGACAACCAGAGCAGCTTGAGATCTTAGAAGCATCATTCAAGCCCCCCACCCAGCAGTACAGAACTGAGTACAAATGTAATAACCAAGCATACAATGAATGAAATTTTTCATCCACCATTTATCTCTACTTCTAAATAACTTTATTCACCAGAGGTCTGACATACGTCACCCTGTTTATTTCACATATCGTGCTGCTGAGCATACAACCTGTCAACCAGAGGTAAACAATATTTCCAACGTGGATGAATTATAAAGAGTGAAAAAAGTCTTTGACTAAGTCAGCTTTCAATTACGCCATTTGACATATTTTGTCAGCTAATGTATTCCGCACAATAACCAATAAAATGTAAAAACAAAGACCAACAATGGCTTTTTAAAAGTAAAAATCTAACTCTCCCTACTGTAGATGTTAATATGTGCAAAGTGTGCAATAAAGTGATGAAGGGTAGTCATGATTTAAAACACTGCTTAATTGCATCACTGCGCAGTGTTTATCATTTATAACTGAGAGCAGCAATAGTTATTCCCACGGAGACACAGAGTACGTGTAATACACAGCTGGCAACAATCCAGCAACATACTGCCTGGCAGCAAGTGACACAGTGCCTGTCAACCCAGGGGAATTATCAACACGTGTAATGTGCGATTTACTGCCATTGGGCTCTCGTGCTCCTGCATCAACAATTTAATCCCTTCTTATTTAGTTCTCATTCTTTAAGCACCATTAACATATTCATCAAGCCCCAGCAGTACAGAAATGACATCACTAAGTATACAGCTATGAATCCCAAGGAAGGAGGCGGTTCTGGCATAATGATTAAAGACTTCACCTCACAGACACAAAGAACATAGTTTGATTCTGACCTTGGGTTATTGTCTAGGCTTAAAATAACCCTTCAGAGCAGTTAGCCTAGTACTTACTTTTGGGCATACACTGCTCTCATATTCAACTGAAAACTAATCAAATTTTGTGTCAATGTTAAGATCTTGTTTATATTCTAATCATTTTGTTTTCCTCAAAGGTGCCAAAATCTAGCACATTCTAAGTCTCTATTGTGGTTCTGTTTGTACCAAATTTCATTGTGCAACATAATAGAAGTCTCAATCCACATATAAAAATATGCCACATTCACTTCTGACATGCACCATTAAACAGCAGGTTAACACTAAAGAGATGATGTTTCAAATGTACATATCGTTTCATGTACATCTTTGGTATTTCTGGATAGCAGCCATTACATTTCATATGACGTGACATTAATCAAAGTGATGGCATACATGCAACATCACATGTTACAGACACTCACAATTACTTCCACTATACAGTACCATTAAAAATATATATCCTGTGCACCTTCAGTGCCATTACATTATTATTATTATTTTATCTTTCATGAGACCTTTTTCATTTCAGTAAGGCATATAAGAGGCACAAAATTATTTTCAGTAAGTGTAATGGAAGTGTTGCCAGAAACGAAAATAACTCATAAAAAGTTTGGAAACCAGCACTGAAAACTTCACAGAATGTTCTACTCATGCATGCAGTGGTGTGCTGCTTTCATTTGAAATGTTTGTTTAACATGTATGGGAAGTTTATTCCAAAGGTTTGGGAGGTGCTGCATTATAAGCATGCCTCTGCCTCTTCACTGTGCTGCATTTATATGCTAGTGAAGATTTTGATCCTTTGTTCTAAAACTGGTGGAGATATTGGACTTGTGTAGAAACAGGTCCAAGACAAGTGGGTCTCTAATGGTGCAGTAAGCAAGACAGATCTCCCCACAAAAGTCTGTAAGACAATAAAGTGACAGAGCTTCCAGCATATCTTGGTAGCTCAGGAACTTTAGGCCTGTGATCTTTCTGGTTAGGAACCTTTGGGGTCTTGATAATTGTTTGATATGATTAGTGAGATACAACCAAAATTGGGTACTGTACTCAATAATTGTCCTAGTCAGTGGGAGTGATTACTTCTTTAGATTGTGATGACATTCACTTGGCAGTTAGGTGAACTAAATAAAAGTATTTCCTGATGACCATTGTCACATGATGATAGGTTCATATTAGTCAAGCTGCCCTTGCAGCCATCTTAAGCCTGGCCAGTTTCCCTTTTTGTGCTCAAAATAACCTATCCCGTGTGGTTATACATTGGCCTTACCCATCCCATGTTTGATAATTATATATTGCACCATGAGAATCACTGGGATCATACCATAGATAATTTGTGGGGACCTGTGCAGGGAATAAGGCATTTAGGAGCTTCCTATGTCCATTAGTAGCAAAGGGCAGTCCTGGGGTAAATTTTCTGTTTCCCATCTGTAGATTTTAGTTACACTTGAAAATGAATGAGGATGAACTTTGTTTTAGATGGATGGGGAATCTGTTCCACAGCAGCAGAATCCCCTGCAGAATATACCTCTCCCGCCAAACCGTTCTGCTGATGTTGCTGAAGAGGTTTAGATCCCTAGACCAAGTACGTCTGATGCCATTTGACTTGCTGATGTGCATTAAATCCATCAGTAATGAGTCAGAGGATGCTTTGCATGATATATATATATATATATATATATATATATATATATATATATATATATATATATATATATATACACACACACACAAACATACATACATACATACACACATACAGTGCAATGAAAAAGTATTTGCCCCTTCCTGATTTCTTTTTTTTTTTTTTGTTGCATGTTTGTCACTCTTAAATGTTTCAGATCATCAAACAAATGTAAATATTAGACAAAGGTAGCTCAAGTAAACACAAAATGCAGTTTTTAAGTGATGATTTTGTTTATTGAGGAAAATAAATATCCAAACCTACATGGCCCTATGTCAAAAACTAATTGGCCCGTAAACCTAATAACTGGTTGTGCCACCCTTAGCAGCAACAACTGCAATCAAGCGTTTACAATAACTTGCAATGAGTCTTTCACATCACTGTTGAGGAATTTTAGCCCACTCTTCTTTGCAGAATTTTTTTAATTCACCCATATTGGAGAGTTTCCTGAACATGAACCACCTTTTTAAGGTCATGCCACAGCATCTCTATTGGATTCAAGTTCGGACTTTGACTAGGCCACTCCAAAACCTTCATTTTGTTTTTTTTAAGCCATTCAGAGGTAGACCTTCTGGTGTGTTTTGGATCATTGTCCTGCTGCAGAACCCAAGTGTGCTTCAGCTTGAGGTCATGAACTGATGGCTGGACATTCTCATTCAGGATTTTTTGGTTGTTGTTTTTCTTTCAGCTTTTCCCGGTTAGGGGTCGCCACAGTGGAACTCCGGTCCGCTAATGATTGGCAGTTGATTTTCATGGTGCCGAGATGCAAGCCCAATGCCCAACCTTCAACGAAGGCACGCCCATTCATGCATGTCTTTCAAATGCCACTCAACCGTGGGGAGGACATGCAGACTCCACACAGAAGGCGCTCCAGCTGAGAATTGAATGGGAGAACCTCTTGCTGTGAGTCGACAATGCTACCGCTGCACCACCACGGCTTCCCTTCAGGATTTTTTGGTAGAGAGCAGAATTCATGGTTCCATCAATCACAGCAAGTCATCCAGGTTCAGAAGCAGCAAAGCAGCCCCAGACCATCACACTACCACCACCATGTTTGACTGTTGGCATGATGTTCTTTTTCGGAAATGTTGTGTTACTTTTATGCCAGATGTAACGGGATGCACACGTCTAAAAAAGTTCAACTTTTGTTTCATCAGTGCACAGAATATTTTACCAATAGTCTTGGGGATCATCAAGATTATTTTTGGCAAAAGTGAGACGAGCCTTTATGTTCTTTTTGGTCAGGAGTGATTTTTGCCTTGGAACTCTGACATGTATGCCATTTTTGCCCAGTCTCTTTCTTGTGGTTGAGTCATGAACACTGACCTTAACTGAGGCAAGTGAGGCCTGCAGTTCTTTAGATGTTTTTTGGGTTCTTTTGTGACCTCTTGGTTGAGTCATCGCTGCACTCTTGGGTTAATTTTTGTAGGCTGGCCACTCCTGGGAAGGTTCACCATTGTTCCATGTTTTCTCCATTTGTGGATAATGGATCTCACCATGGTTCGCTGGAGTCTCAAAGCTTTAGAGATGGCTTTATAACCTTTTCCAGACTGATAGATGTCAATTACTTTGTTTCTCATCTGTTCCGGAATTTCTTTATATTGCGGCATGATGTTTTCCTTTTAGGGATCTTTTGGCCTACTTCACTTTGTCTGACAGGTTCTATTTAAGTGATCACTTGATTCAACAGGTCTGGAAGTAATTAGGCCTGGGTGTGGCTAGTGAAATTGAACTTAGCTTTCCCAAAAATGTGATTAACCACAGTTACTTCATGATTTAACAAGAGGGGCAATTACTTTTTTTCACATAGGGCCATGTAGGTTTGGATAGTTTTTTCCCTTAATAAATAAAATTAACATTAAAAACTGCATTTTGTGTTTACTTGGGTTGTCTTTGTCTAATATTTGTCTAATAGTTAAATTAGTTTGATGATCTGAAAGGTTTTAGTGTGACAAACATGCAAAAAAATAAGAAATCAGGAAGGGGGCAAATACTTTTTCACTGCACTGTGTATATATATATATATATATATATATATATATATATATATATATATATATATACACACAAACATACATACATACATACATACACACATACAGTGCAATGAAAAAGTATTTGCCCCCTTCCTGATTTCTTTTTTTTTTTTTTGTTGCATGTTTGTCACTCTTAAATGTTTCAGATCATCAAACAAATGTAAATATTAGACAAAGGTAGCTCAAGTAAACACAAAATGCAGTTTTTAAGTGATGATTTTGTTTATTGAGGAAAAAAAATATCCAAACCTACATGGCCCTATGTCAAAAACTAATTGGCCCGTAAACCTAATAACTGGTTGTGCCACCCTTAGCAGCAACAACTGCAATCAAGCATTTACAATAACTTGCAATGAGTCTTTCACATCACTGTTGAGGAATTTTAGCCCACTCTTCTTTGCAGAATTTTTTTAATTCACCCATATTGGAGAGTTTCCTGAACATGAACCACCTTTTTAAGGTCATGCCACATCATCTCTATTGGATTCAAGATCGGACTTTGACTAGGCCACTCCAAAACCTTCATTTTGTTTTTTTTAAGCCATTCAGAGGTAGACCTTCTGGTGTGTTTTGGATCATTGTCCTGCTGCAGAACCCAAGTGTGCTTCAGCTTGAGGTCATGAACTGATGGCTGGACATTCTCATTCAGGATTTTTTGGTTGTTGTTTTTCTTTCAGCTTTTCCCGGTTAGGGGTCGCCACAGTGGAACTCCGGTCCGCTAATGATTGGCAGTTGATTTTCATGGTGCCGAGATGCAAGCCCAATGCCCAACCTTCAACGAAGGCACGCCCATTCATGCATGTCTTTCAAATGCCACTCAACCGTGGGGAGGACATGCAGACTCCACACAGAAGGCGCTCCAGCTGAGAATTGAATGGGAGAACCTCTTGCTGTGAGTCGACAATGCTACCGCTGCACCACCACGGCTTCCCTTCAGGATTTTTTGGTAGAGAGCAGAATTCATGGTTCCATCAATCACAGCAAGTCATCCAGGTTCAGAAGCAGCAAAGCAGCCCCAGACCATCACACTACCACCACCATGTTTGACTGTTGGCATGATGTTCTTCTTCGGAAATGTTGTGTTACTTTTATGCCAGATGTAACGGGATGCACACGTCTAAAAAAGTTCAACTTTTGTTTCATCAGTGCACAGAATATTTTACCAATAGTCTTGGGGATCATCAAGATTATTTTTGGCAAAAGTGAGACGAGCCTTTATGTTCTTTTTGGTCAGGAGTGATTTTTGCCTTGGAACTCTGACATGTATGCCATTTTTGCCCAGTCTCTTTCTTGTGGTTGAGTCATGAACACTGACCTTAACTGAGGCAAGTGAGGCCTGCAGTTCTTTAGATGTTTTTTTGGGTTCTTTTGTGACCTCTTGGTTGAGTCATCGCTGCACTCTTGGGTTAATTTTTGTAGGCTGGCCACTCCTGGGAAGGTTCACCATTGTTCCATGTTTTCTCCATTTGTGGATAATGGATCTCACCATGGTTCGCTGGAGTCTCAAAGCTTTAGAGATGGCTTTGTAACCTTTTCCAGACTGATAGATGTCAATTACTTTGTTTCTCATCTCTTCCGGAATTTCTTTATATTGCGGCATGATGTTTTCCTTTTAGGGATCTTTTGGCCTACTTCACTTTGTCTGACAGGTTCTATTTAAGTGATCACTTGATTCAACAGGTCTGGAAGTAATTAGGCCTGGGTGTGGCTAGTGAAATTGAACTTAGCTTTCCCAAAAATGTGATTAACCACAGTTACTTCATGATTTAACAAGAGGGGCAATTAACTTTTTCACATAGGGCCATGTAGGTTTGGATAGTTTTTTCCCTTAATAAATAAAATTAACATTAAAAACTGCATTTTGTGTTTACTTGGGTTGTCTTTGTCTAATATTTGTCTAATAGTTAAATTAGTTTGATGATCTGAAAGGTTTTAGTGTGACAAACATGCAAAAAAATAAGAAATCAGGAAGGGGGCAAATACTTTTTCACTGCACTGTGTATATATATATATATATATATATATATATATATATATATATATATATATATATATATATATATATAGGTCCACTTTTAAATACCAAAATCTCGAGTTTTAAAAAAACAAACCCAAAACACCGAGATTTCGGTATCTCGACATTTAAAAGTGAAAAAAAAAAACACAAATGAACTAAAATAAAGTGTTTGCAGGGGGGCAAGCCCTCCTATTCTACTTAAATATATCAAGCAGTGAAGAGAACGGTAAGTCCAACAGGAGCATTACCATTCTCTTCATCTCGGAGTTGGTATATTTAAGTAGTGGGTAGAGGCTTGTCCTGCAAACACTTTATTTTAGCTGTCTGTCTTTTTTTTCCCCACTTTTAAATGTCAAGATACCGAAATCCCGATGTTTTGGGTTCTTTTTTTAAAACTCGAGATTTCGGCATTTCACATTTAAAAGTGGACCCATATAGATTTTTATATATGTGTGTGTGTGTGTATGTGTATATATATATATATATATATATATATATATATATATATATATATATATATATATGTATATATATATCTTTTCAGGCTTGTTGGCTGTTGGTGAAGCACCCTCCAAGAGGAAAAAACGCTGAGAGAAGAAGGGAGCCACTTTTGAGTATTTTTTTCTCTGTTTATTTGCTAAATTTTTCTGCATAGCTGCCTAGCTTGAGCATTTTCTGGCTTGTTAAACTTGATTTCTGTATTAGTAGCTGTATTTAGAGCACAACCAAAAGCTGTTTGCTGAAATTCCTGTTTGCACTTAATTTTCAATCGTTTTTTTCTTAAAACTTGCATATTTTCTGTCCTTGACCTAGCACTCTTGTGTGGGGTCATTTACTGCACTGTTATAACTTGATATTACTTGTGAACCTCTGCTATCTCTGTAAAAAGCAAAACGAAAAAAAAAATCTTGCTTTTTCCCACTTTTCTGAGAGTTAAAAAAGTTCAGTTACAGGCTTGCTGTTCCTGAACTGTTTGAAAGTTTCTGTGAGGCCATTTTTGCTTGGGCTGGAGGAGGGTCTCTCTGTTGATCAGTGGCAGTGACTAACATTGAGCAGCTTCCCTGCCCCCCGTAGAGGTGGTTACTGACTTGAAACTGTAGTTTTATTGGCCACTAGGGGTCATTTCCATAACTCCTTCATCTTCCTCTCTTAAAACCCAGTTGCCTCGTGGTTTGGGTGTCTTTTCAGGCTTGTTGGCTGTTGGTGAAGCACCCTCCAAGAGGAAAAAACGCTGAGAGAAGAAGGGAGCCACTTTTGAGATTTTAAGTATTTTTTCTCTGTTTATTTGCTAAGTTTTTCTGCATAGCTGCCTAGCTTGAGCATTTTCTGGCTTGTTAAACTTGATTTCTGTATTAGTAGCTGTATTTAGAGCACAACCAAAAGCTGTTTGCTGAAATTCCTGTTTGCACTTAATTTTCAATCGTTAATTTCTAAAAACTTGCATATTTTCTGTCCTTGACCTAGCACTCTTGTGTGGGGTCATTTACTGCACTGTTATAACTTGATATTACTTGTGAACCTCTGCTATCTCTGTAAAAACAAAACAAAAAAAAATCTTGCTTTTTTCCCACTTTTCTGAGCGTTTAACCTTCAGTTACAGGCTTGCTGTTCCTGAACTGTTTGAAAGTTTCTGTGAGGCCATTTTTGCTTGGGCTGGAGGAGAGTCTCTCTGTTGATCAGTGGCAGTGACTAACATTGAGCAGCTTCCCTGCCCCGTAGAGGTGGTTACTGACTTGAAACTGTAGTTTTATTGGCCACTAGGGGTCATTTCCATAACTCCTTCATCTTCCTCTCTTAAAACCCAGTTGCCTCGTGGTTTGGGCATCTTTTCAGGCTTGTTGGCTGTTGGTGAAGCACCCTCCAAGAGGAAAAAATGCTGAGAGAAGAAGGGAGCCACTTTTGAGATTTTAAGTATTTTTTCTCTGTTTATTTGCTAAGTTTTTCTGCATAGCTGCCTAGCTTGAGCATTTTCTGGCTTGTTAAACTTGATTTCTGTATTAGAAGCTGTATTTAGAGCACAACCAAAAGCTGTTTGCTGAAATTCCTGTTTGCACTTAATTTTCAATCGTTTTTTCTTAAAACTTGCATATTTTCTGTCCTTGACCTAGCACTCTTGTGTGGGGTCATTTACTGCACTGTTATAACTTGATATTACTTGTGAACCTCTGCTATCTCTGTAAAAACAAAACAAAAAAAAAAATCTTGCTTTTTCCCACTTTTCTGAGAGTTAAAAAGTTCATTTACAGGCTTGCTGTTCCTGAACTGTTTGAAAGTTTCTGTGAGGCCATTTTGCTTGGGCTGGAGGAGGGTCTCTCTGTTGATCAGTGGCAGTGACTAACATTGAGCAGCTTCCTTGCCCCGTGAGGTGGTTACTGACTTGAAACTGTAGTTTTATTTTCCCTTTTGGGTCTATTCCTGCTTCTTTCCAGCCCCTGCTATCAAGCACGCTTTAACGTGCTTTAGCGAGTTGCCACTAGAGCAGCATCGGGCAGCGCCGGTTAAACAAGGTTAAACTCTTTCTGGCTCCAGAAAGTCTGTTCTTCAATTTTTCCCTTAGAACTGCTCTGTTAGGAACCTAAACAGTTTACACCTACACTAAAAAGTGCAGCATTTGTTCCAAATAGCTTTTTCTTCTCAAGAAGCTCAGCACTTGTCTTATAAGCATATCCCTTGTCTTATAAGCATTCTCTTTGCAGGTCAAGCACTCCTATATTATACAAATCTCTCACTAGCAAAACCCCAGGAGTGCCCACTTCCTGCTAAGCCCACTACTTTTCTGTCTCATACCAACTCATAATTCTTTCTAGCATGTCGAAGGGTCAGATGCTGGCGTCCTCTCCTGCCCAGTTGGTGAATCTGGGAATTCTGAGACAATGTTACAATTGTCTCATGTACACGGACAACCCTCTCCTCCCACGTAACACTAACACTTGTGAGAGATGCAGCTATTTAGCCAGACTGGAGGCTGAGCTCTCTCAACTCAGGACTGGCAAGACCAGGCAGGAGGAGAAGGCAACTACACACACCACAATACCAGTCTCACATAACTCAACCACACCACTGAATCAAACACATAAACACACTAAGACATACTCGGAGGCTCTGAGTAAAATTTACCTAAACAGCAGAGGCCTCCAAAGCAGACACCCAAGCAACTGCAAACTCAATACACCACACAAACAACACATAAACAACAAAATCAGTGTGCAAAGCAGTCACTGCCCTTAAGGCCAAATACAACACCAAACATACTTGTCATAGGTGACTCCATAGTCAGTCACACTGGCGTCCCGCTCACCAGACTGAGTAAGGAGAAGGTCACAGTAAGCTGCCTGCTGGGCCCTAGAATCCGCCACATAACACAAGCACTCAGGTCTCTCAACAGCAGGTACAAGTACGACTAAGTCATTGTCCACGCTGGTGTCAACGACCTGAGACGTACCTCCTTGGACTACATGAAAAGAGACATTGAGGAGCTCTCTGATTATGTAGCCCAGGCAGGTATGACCCTGACCTTGAGCAGTATCCTACCTTCACCTAGAATGATGCCACAATACAGTGATAAGATGATCAGCTTTAATAATTGGCTTAAATTCTGGTGTCATTCAAAGGGGATCCAATGTCTGTCTGCCTGGGATGACATGCTGGACAAGCCACGCTGCTTTGCAAGGGACGGCTTGCACCTGTCACCCCTAGGCTTCGGATATTGGCAAAGGCTCTTGCCACCCCATAGTGCCTTTTTAGGCAAGGCTCAAATTCTAAACCTACCACCCTAGAACACAAAAAGTAAAAACTAAGGGTAATGCTGCTCAATGCCAGAAGTCTCAATCTCAAGATGCACCTTTTCGAGGCCCTTCTCAGTATGGAGAACATCGATGTCTGTGCTGTGACAGAAACCTGGTTCAAGGCTCCTGAGAGCACCCCAGCACTAGCAGGTTTCACCTCATATCATGCGTTCTGGCCCCAAAATCCGGACAACACCAAGAAAGGAGGTGTCCATATTCATAAAGGACACCCACACCTCAAGGTTGGTGGCAACGCCGCGATGCATCGGAGACCATCCAGGTGCAATTAACCATAGGCAAGACTGCTCTGCAATTTGTAGCATGTTACAGGCCACCCTCTCAAACTCAGGAACCTCACATGGCCTTCCTGAAAACAATGGAGGGATAAATGTATCTCCAACACCATCATACTAGGTGACTTCAACTACCCTAATATAGACTGGGAACACTACTCAAGCCCAAACACTCTAGCCCAAAGGTTCCTGGAGTTCATAAACTCAAATGCCATGGAACAACTAGTCACCATCCCCACAAGAGGAGAAAACATACTTGATCTCATCATCACAAACATGGGATCAAAATGTTCAACACCAGAAGTATACCCCTCACTGGTGAGATCAGATCATAAACTAATCTCGCTGGAGGTCCTCATCCGCCCCACCTGAAATAAAAAGACCACAGTGAAAAACTTCTCAAAAGCCGACTTCACACTTCTAAAACTAATGTGGTCTCCTTTAAGGCACCTGAGCCAGTGGTAAACATTACTCAAACCGCTGAATCACTTACAAATGCCTTCTACCAGCACCTACAGGACTGCATGGATCAGGCAATCCCAAACAAAACTAAGACTCTTTGTACCAAAGGCAAGCGTCCAGTCTGGTGGACCCCAGCCATAAACAAGCTCTACAACAAAGGAGGAAGCTACTACAAGATAGAGCAAAATCCTTGAAAGGTAAGACACCTTTGATCATTATAAGTAAAAACTAAGAGCTCTCATAAAATCATCCAAGGCAAATTTTGAGAGACAAATGCCAAGGACTCAAAAGACAATCATAAGGCCTTCTTTAGCTATGTTAGAAACCTAGGAGGAAACTCCCAGATATGCTCAGAATTAGTTCAAAATGATGTGAAGATTACTGAACCTACACACATTGCCAACATACTGGCTGACAGGTTCAGTGCAAACTCCCCTCCCCAAAGGAGAGATATCTATACCAGAGGATTGTAGCCCCAAACATCTCCAACACCCAGGTGAGAACTGCTCTCCAAAGCAAAAACACAGCATCCATGGGACGGATGGTGTCCCGGCTGTGTGCTCCACGAACTCAATGAGGAATTAAACCCGCAGTTAGGACAGCTGTTTAATCTTAGCCTCACCTCAGGATCATTACCCAAGGAGTGGCGCCGGCGACTGTGGTCCCACTTCACAAGGCGGTGCCTCCACCGACCCTGAAATTACCATCTCATTAGCTTGACAAGCCTTATCTGCAAAGCCATGGAGAGGATCATAATGGAACTCATAAATAAAGACATAGGGAACTTGCAGACTTTGGATCCAACCCAGTTTGGCTTTGTCAAAGGCAGATCATGCCTTTTAAACTTGGTTGACTTTTCGAGACAGTCACCAAGGCCATTGATGAGGAAAGGCAGTCCATACAGCCTACCTTGACCTGGCAAAGGCCTTCGACACAATACCCACTCAGGTATCATCGAAAAACTCATCAGCTTGAATGTAAACCCATACATCACAAGATGGGTTGCAAACTGGCTAAGTGACAGAACCCACAGGGTCAGAGTCGCTGGAGCCATGTCAGACTCAAAGCCTGTCACAAGTGGTGTCCCACAGGGATCAGTCCTGGGTCCACTCTTGTTCGGCATCTACTTTTCTGAAGTACAAGCAAACACAGGAGGGTTATGGCTGACAAAGTTTGCAGATGACTGCAAACTGGCGCCATAGTCGAAAACACATCTGACACAGATATCCTTCAGAAGGGCCTCACAGAAGCGGATAACTGGTGCCAGAGCCATGGCCTAAAGTTAAATGCCAAGAAATGCATAGTCATACCCTTCGGGAAAAACAAGGTTACCCTAGCTACCATATAGGTGGCAATCCACTGAGCACAGAAGAAGTCATCAGGGATCTGGGGACCCAGGTTGACAGTAGCCTTCGTTTGACACTCATGTTGCTAAAGTAGTTAGGAAAACCTTCTACATTGCCCACCTGATCATGAAGGGATTCACATCTAGATCAAGGGAGGTCATCGTCCCCTGTACTCATCACTCATTAGACCTATGATTGAGTACAATGCCCCATTCGGAATGTATCTGACCCGACACCTGCAGCAGCTGGAAAGGCCCCAAAAGTTCCTCACCAAAAGGATAAAGGGTCTCAAAAATATGTCTTATGCTGCCCGACTGAAATAACTCCAGCTCTATTCAGTCTCATACCGCTTGCTCGGAGGTGACCTGTGCCTGACATATAAGGCCATGTCAAACCCTGATTTGATGAATATGCTTCACCTCAAAAAATCTAGATCCCTCAGAACCACAAGGGGGAGACTTAAACCTTGACACGGTTATTAATAGAACATGCTGGAGGGACAGATTCATCACCCAGAGACTCCTATGCTGTGGAACAAAATCGGTACATGTGAGGCAGAGCATCTCGCTGGCCTTGTTCAAGAGGAATCTTGACCAATTGATGGGGGATCGCAGATATACCCCAGGGATTACTTCAGTGTCACTGCTTGACAGAGGCACAGCAAAATAATAGGCATAGTTTTATTCAAACTAAAGGGGTGGCGAAAGCCAAATAACTATGGGCTAGGCTTATAAATGCCCTTGGGCAGATAGCCTAGTACGAACCTATGAACCTATATATATATATATATATATATATATATATATATATATATATATATAATATGTATCTGTAGAATACTGAGTATAGTGACGGGGCTTTGAATCTGTACATGTAGGGCATGTTGTTATACTAAGGTATCTCTTTAGGCATTCTAGTTGTTGCATCTTGCTGGACAGATACACAACAAAGAGGGCATTATATTCTATGACTGGCCTAACGAAGGATGAGTACAGTGATACAATGATATCCTTAGATCTATACAGAATCCCTTTCTTTATAAGCTGTGCAATACAGAAGGACTTTCTTACAACAACTGACATATGCTGGTCAAAAGTTAGGTCACTATTCACATAAGTTCCCAAATCTGGAACAACTGGATCAACTCTAATGGAGTGTATTGTCAATGTGGTAGTTCTCTGGAGTAGGTGACTTCCCAAAGATACAATAATGCATTTTTTTTTGGTATTTAGTTTCAGATCATGGTTTTGACACCAGTTATTTGAGATAAACTTTCCTGCAGGATGGCCAAGTCATTTCGGGATTCAATGACTGCTCCTAGCTTGCAGTCAAACTTTGTTAGATAGAGCCCTTTGGTATTGGCTTTTACTTTAGAAAAGTAGATGCCAAACAGAAGAGGTTCCAGCATAGAACCTTGGGGGCTCTATTGGTGACTGGTCTGTTTGTGGAGGTAACGTTCCTATTTTGATTATCTGCATCATATCTGTGAGCCTGTTGGCAATCCTGTGGGTGACATAGGGGTTTATTCCCAGTTTTTTTTTTTTTTTTTTTTTTTTTTTTTTGCTTTTCTACTGTCCCTGAGTGGCAAATTGTGTCAAAAGCTTTGGCCAGGTTAAGATATGCAGTGTATACTGTTTTAATGATGGTCAAAAGAGATGGAGCTACCAGCCCAAGTATCTAGGTCTCTGACAAAGTTCTAATTTTGTAGTGCTGTATTGGATACATGTAATGATGAGGGGAGGTGCTGTCTACTATCACAATTTTTAGCATTTATTTTGAGCTATTTTTAGCATGCCAAGGGTTTACTAGGGAGAGTGCATTCAGGAGAGTTTGGGTGTCATAGGATGACTTAACAACAACCTTCAGTTTGCAGTCACCTGCAAACTTTATTAGCCAGAGGTCTTGGCTCTCCACTTGGAGATCTGAGAACTGAATACCAAAAAGGACATGTCCCAGCACTGAGCTCTGAAAGACACCACAGGTCTTTTTCATACTTACTGATGAGATATCTGCAACTTGCACTGTCTTTCTTACCATGTATGGGTCGATTTTTAAAGCAATTAGCTTTTGTGTGGATGCCAGCATGGGGAATGGTGTTGAAGATCTTTGCCAGGTGAAGATACCCCGTGTGTACTGTATAGCCACTATCTACAGCCTCTGTAACCCTTTTGAAGAAATTTAATAGGTTAAATAAGAAGAACTTACCCTTCGCAAAGTCTAATAAACTGTGATATTAAGACTCTTGTTAGACTTGACTTTCAACACTTAATTTAGTTACAAAACACCCCTTGGTTTTGCAGATGAGTCTTGTAAGGCTGAAAGAACTCTTAACTATCCAGGTCAGTTGTAAGGCTACCCTTATGGGAGGAATCACCACTACAGTGTGCCACTCATCAGGGACAAATCCAGCAGCTAAACTTAAGTTAAACAGCATGAGGAGTGTATCTGCAATGGCATGCTTAACACTATTATGCAACCAGGTGTATGATACATAGTAGTAAATAAAGACACAATCAAAAGGATTGTTGTATACCAGAAATCTGACAAAACCAAGCATCTTGTGTGGTTTCTTTTCTTCTTATCCAGATGTTATAGTGTTATAAAATGCTTTGTGTAGAGTAACAAACCTTCTTGATATGCTGTGTGATATACTTAAATGGAGCAGTCCTTGGCAGTAGTAGATATTTTGTCAATGGCCTTTGGTGAAATGAAACCATAGGAAAAGGATTCCATGCTCCCTGGCCCCCCTACTATCCAGTGCCCTCCCTACATACCTCCAGTGCGCCCCCTGTGTTTTCCCCCATCCTGGCCTTGCCATATCATTTAGATTACTTTTTTCTTATTTTTTCATAGTTTATTGTACTCTTCAATTTTTTTCTGGAATTCTTTCAATATATCCTAACTTACACCATCATAAATGAGGAGGAGATAATCAAATTATCCCAACACTACCTCCTCCATCTTCCCACTACTATCACTCCTCCTCAGCTAACATGTATAAGCATACCATACCTATGCTCACTGCATACACTCTCCTTGCATATCTTACATCCTACCAAAACACCATCATTCCCCCACTCACCCACTACCACTGTACTACTACTCACACCACCACTCATGTCTCACCCTCACTCAGCTCCCCTCCCACCAACTCAAAAACCATCCCTATGCACCCCCCCACATATTCTAGCAACTATATTACTCAAACATAAAGCATCCCTTCAACTTAACATAGTAACCCTCCCACCATACCTATTACCCACCGAGCACAATCATAAAGTTTCACTAATAAACAAACACATTCAAAAACTGAGAAGACTAATAACCTCATGCATATGAAAACTAGCCCTAAGTGGAGACATCCACCCCAACCCTGGCCTTACCATCTCCAACCCCAATCCTCATAAACAGACTAGAAACCACAACTTCTCCCATATCACAGTCAATAGAAAGCCAAGTGACATCCTTCTAATAAGCCTAAATATTAGAAGTATATCCAACAAAGTCCATGAACTCCATGTCACCATAGACTTGTACTCCCCAGATATAGTCATCCGGACAGAAACCTGGCTAAAACCTCACATTACCAGTGAGCAAATCCTCCCTACCGGTTATGGCATACTAAGAGTAGACCGGCTAAACAAGAAAGGAGGCGGTGTAGCTATAATATTTAAACAGCATCTAAACATCCAGATCTTAAAATCATCAGCTCCACAAATAGGCAATGAAGAAATAATATACACCAACCTCAAAATAAACCAAAGCAAAACCATCAACATAACTGACTGCTCCTTCCCACCTGGCCAAAACATTCCTCCACTAGAAAACCTCCTCAGCTGGTCTACCCACTATCTCCCCCAAGAAACTATAATGTTATGTGATTTCAATATTGACTGGCAATCCTGTTCTGGCAACCATCCAACCCATCATGTAAACCTTCATGGCTTCACCCTAGTCCAGTCACCAACCAGGATAAATAAAAACTCCAACAAACACACTACCCTGGATTGGATACTAGTCAGTAAGAGCCCCCAGTCATATATAACAGGCTGCTTATCAGATAGCCTCAGTGATCACTCCCCAACATTCCTACTCAAAAGAGGATTACTGGCCTCAAACAAATGCCCTACACTGACAGCCTCAAAAAACTCCAGCTTTACTCCGTAGCATATCGCCTACTCCGAGGTGATCTCTGCCTAACATATAAAGCTATGTCAAACCCAGAGCTGTTGGACATGCTACACCTAAAGAAATCCCAATCCCTCCGAGCTACACACTCTAGGGACCTAAACCTTGTCACCACAATAAACAGGACATGCTGGAGGGATAGATTCCTGTCCCAGAGACTTCCCATACTCTGGAACAGGCTACCCATCTATGTCAAGCAACGTTCTTCATTAGCACTCTTCAAAAAAAATCTTGATGAGTGGATGGGAAATAGGAAATACACCCTGGGGATCACTTCTGTGTCTCTGCTCCACAGTGGCACAGGAAAATAACTTTCTTGGGTGGCATAAGCCAGGGAACCTTGTTGGCTAGGCTTAAGTAGGCCCTTGGGCCAATAGCCTAGTACCTACCTATGAACCTATAAACCTAAAAAATACCTATACCAAGCTAAACCTGTCATCTACCATCAAATACGTAAAAAACTAAACTTTAACCCACTCACATTCATCTCATCCCTCAAAGAATGAAACTGGCATCCTCTAAAGTACCTCAGTCTTGATGACGCAGTTTAATTTTTTAATACTACCTTCCTGAGCATCCTTAATTACCATGCCTCCATAAGACTTTCCAGAACCAAAGCACAGCCCTCTCCATGGCTACAGAAAACCACTAAGTCAGAAATAAAAAACAAGGATAAAGCCTGGGAGCACTGGCACAAAACCAAAACCCCCTCAACTAGACAGAAATTCCTAGAACTACGCAATAGAGTCAAAAGGCTAATAAAACAAGACAAATTCCAATACTACCAGTCTGCCCTAGACTCCTCCCAACACAGCCCCAAACAATTCTGGTCCTCCATAAACTCCATCCTCCACCCAGGTAAAGTCAGTACCCCTCTTCCTAACATCCCTCACTCCTCCAAAAATATTGCTACCTCATAGGTTCATAGGTAGGTACTAGGCTATTGGCTCTAGGGCCCATACAAACCTAGTCAAAAAATGTACCCTGGCTTTCACCACCCAAGAAAATTATTTTCCTGTGCCCCTGTCGAGCAGAGCCACAGAAGTGATCCCCGGGGTGAATTTCCCATTTCCCATCCAATCATCAAGATTTTTCTTGAAGAGTGCTAATGAGGAACTCTGTTTGACATAGATAGGTAGTCTGTTCCAGAGTATGGGAAGTCTCTGGGACAGGAATCTATCCCTCCAGCATGTTCTGTTTATTGTGGTGACAAGGTTTAGGTCCCTAGAGCGTGTAGCTCGGAGGGACTGGGATTTCTTTAAGTGAAGCATGTCCAACAGCTCTGGGTTTGACATAGCTTTGTATGTTAGGCAGAGATTGGCCCTGAGTAGGCGATATGCGATGGAGTAAAGCTGTAGTTTTTTGAGACAGTCTGCGTAAGTCATCTGTTTGAGGCCAGTAATCCTCTTTGTGAGGTATTTCTGTGGTCTTTCCAGTTGTTGTAGATGTCTTGTGAGGTATATACCAAAAGGGGCGTTGTACTCTATAATTCAACACACACTTCACACAAACCATACTATCACTAGCTAAACAACATATCCCCCCTCCCCTCCAACCCACACGTTCAACTAGTAATCTCCCCACTGCCTTCTCTTTTTCTCCTGCACCTACCTCCAACATAAAAAAACTCTTAACTAAACTTAAGCCCACCAAATTAGCAGCAGACAATCTCCCAAGTGAATACCTACAAATCGCAGCTGATGCTCTGGCCTACCCAGAATCCATCTTGATTAACCAATCTCTGTCAGAAAGTTACGTTTCCACACTATGGAAATTATCACATATAATTCCCCTCCACAAAGGCGGCCCCTCCACAGAACTAATCAATTACTGCCCCATAGCTATTCTCTCTCCACTCTCTAAAATACTAGAGAGATGCATACACTCTCAGGTCTCAGACTACCTCTTTACTAACAACCTCCTTTCCAATACTCAGCATGGTTTTTGACCAAACCATAGCACCACCACTGCCTTACTCTCCTTTACTAATACTATCATTCAGCATAAGAACAATGGCTATCTCTCCTCTGCTACTTTCCTAGACCTATCTAAAGCATTTGACATGGTCCCACACAAACAACTCATCTCTGTCCTCAATAACCTATCCTTCTCTCAATCAGTCACCAACTGGTTTCAGGGTTACCTGTCAGACCACCAACAATCCGTTGTATGGCAGAAAGACATATCTCCCCAACTACCTGTCTCTATAGGGGTTCCCAAGGATCCATCCTTGGACCCCTACTCTTCTCTATTTTCACCAATAATCTAACCTCTGCCACCAAACATGGCACACTCATACAATACGCAGATGACTCAACCATCATCTGCTCAGCCCAGTCCCTACCCAAACTGCAAAAAGTCACAAGGAAGCCTTTTCCTCTGTTGAAACTTGGTTATCCGATGCCCAATTAATACTCAACCCAAACAAAACTAAACTACTCATCTTCCAACCCACCAAACATACTCAAAACAACTCTCACTTTAACATCACAGCAAAAGACAACGCCATTATACATCCAACAGAACACACCAAATTGCTAAGAGTGGAAATAGACAATAAACTAAAATTTGACATTCACATATCCATGACCATAAAAAAAGTCCACAAAAAAACTAGGAGTGTTATACAGAAAAAAGCAACTTCTCACCAAAGCAGTAAAGATTTCAGTAGGAAATTCTCACCTTATCTCCACCCTACTTTATGCCTCTCCAATATATACCAACCTAAGGCAATGCGATCTAAACAAGCTAGACACCTGCTGCAACAAAATTGCCAAATTTGCCACAGGGGCATCCTACCATAGTCACCACTGTCTCTCACTTGCTGAACTGGGCTGGCTTGAAGTCCCTCACCTCCTTCAAGGGTATCAACTCACACTCGCCCACAAACTAGTAAACCATCCACTAAATGTCCCATCCCTCCAGACTCTATTCCAACCCTATTGCACCACCAGACCACTAAGATCCAGCAACAAAACTCAGCTGCAGATCACTAAAGCCAATAACTCTGCTGGTGAAGCACTATTCTCTTGCGCCATAGCCAAATTATGGAACTCCCTCCCACCCACAATTACCTCCGTACCATCATGCAACCACTTCAAAACTTTACTAAAAGCGCACCTAAAAACATGCTGGCTATGCCCTTGCAACTCCCACTCTAATATAACCCACCCCATCCAACCACTACCTTTCTTTCCACCCCACTAACTACCTTGATTATAGCAAGCTCGAATGCTCATAAGCCTAGTACTTATTATACAGCAGGAACTTCTTATTGTAACATTTGTTAATGTCTGTTATCTAATTCGCAGATAAAGATTCTAGTTGTCTACTGATGTACTATGTTCTTCATCTGTAACTATGTTTGTAATTGTTAATTGCTATGTTAATCAAATTGTTAATTGCTATATAAATCCAATGTAACTACTGTCTGTATATTTTAACTGTGGAGCTTTTCTCCCTGGGCCTCCGCTGAAAATGGACCTACGTCCAGTCGGGCACTCCCGGTCAACAAATGTAAATAAATAAATAAATAAAGCCAGGTAGCTCAGCCAACAATGGACTGAACTAAAATCATGGCTAAAGAAAGAAATCCAGTCGTATTCTTTATTTTCTTCTTGCAAACTTGCACTGCTCCCCAAATGGCCAAGGCTGCTGTGTAATAACTGTGGAGGTTAAGCTAATAGTCTGGAGGCTGCTTGTCCCTCAGAAGGAACTGGATTCTAGATATTGTGAGCCACATTTTAGAGTTTTTCCCCAGGCTTTTGTTACAATTATGGCTGGACAAAATCATAACTAACTAAACAAAATTCAGTCCTATTTTTTTTTCATTCAGTAAAGAAATACATTGTGCTCAAGGCTTAATAACTAAAGTTGACAAAAAAGCAGATCCCAATAAAATGAAAAAATAAATACTTGTAAAGACACATGAATCATCTCTTAGAATAGTGTCTTCTTCCCTGTCAAAAGAGAAAAAAGGTAGTCACCTTCTGGGTATCCTTCTGATGCCAGATTAGGATAAAAGTGAATGAATAAATGGCCTTAGTCATATATTTCAAACTGCTATCACACATCATACAGCCTGCCTCTTCAACCCATCCCCAAAAAATAAATACCTTCTGTGTATCCATCTGACAACCAGAATAATATAATAACATATTTTAACTTGCTGATCTCAGATGTATATTCACACCTTACCCCTACCTCCCAAAATTAGCCACCTGTATATACTTCTGATATGTTCTTGTGAGAAAAGACAGGAAAAAAATATTAGTCATGTTTTCCAAACTGTTGTTTCTAGACAGCACATTGCCCCTACACACGCTATAGCGATGTTGTGTGCAAATCTCTGAGTTATGTTTGTATGAAAAGTTAAAGAAATAATGATCACACTGTCACAGAATGACAAAAGCCACAGTGATCTTCTGTACAGATATCTGAGTTGTAATTTTTAGGACAGTTAGAGAAATAAAGACCACACTTTCCTCAGTCTCAAAAACATTATAGTGACCTTGTGTGCGCACCTCTATGGTTCGATTACAAGGAGAATTTAAGAAATAATAATTTCCCTGTTCCCAGCTCAACCCCACACAGAAGCTATTGCAACCTTCTGTGCAGACCTCTGAGCAGGACCAGTTGTAGAACAGGTGGGTCCATGGCAGAAGCCTTCAATAAGCCAGTATCAAACTCCATCTCTAAAACCAGAACTGTGGTCTGTGGTGCATTTTATGTCTTATTTTTCGTAGGTTCTTAGGTTCATAGGATGGTGCTAGGCTATTGGCCCTAAGGCCTATACAAGTCTAGCCATAACAATTCCCTGGCTATTACTTCCCTGGTCCCCTGTCTAACAGGGCGATTGACGCGATCCCTGGGGAGAAGTTCCTATCTCCCATCCAATCGTCAAGGTTCTTTTTGAAGAGGGCCAAAGAGGCCCTCAGCTTGACATGTATGGGCAGTCTATTCCAGAGTATGGGGAGTCTCTGGGTCAGGAACCTATCCCTCCAGCATGTTTTGCTCATTTTGATGACCAGGTTTAGATCCCTGGAGCGTATGGCTCTGAGGGATGGGATTTCTTTAAGTGTAGCATTTCCAACAGCTCTGGGTTTGACATGGCCTTGTATGTTAAGCAGAGATCGCCTCTGAGCAGGCGATATGTGACAGAATATAGCTGGAGTTTTTGTAGATGGTCAGCATAGGGCACCTGCTTTAGCCTTGTGATCCTTTAGTGAGGTATTTCTGTGGCCTTTCCAGTTGTTGCAGATGTCTTGTGAGGTACATACCAAACAGGGCGTTGTACTCTATAATGGGTCTAATGAGGGATGAGTACAGTGGGACAATGACCTCCTTTTTTCTGGATGAAAAGCCCTTAATGATGAGGTGTGCCACATAGAAGGATTTCCTGACTGTTGTGGTGATGTGCTTATCGAGGTGAGACCACTGTCCACTTGTGTCCCTAAGTCCCTTATCACACTTTCGGTGTTTAGTGTACTGCCATTTATGTGGTAATTCATGGGTACATGTTTTTTCCCAAAGGGGATAACTATACATTTCTTGGCATTGAGCTTGAGCCCATGGCTCTGGCACCAAGCATTTGTTTATGTAAGGCCCTTTTGTAGAATATCCACATCATTTGGGGATTCAGTAATGGCTCCCAGTTTGCAGTCATCTGCAAACTTTGTTACCCAGAGTCCCTTAGTGCTGGCCTGCACTTCAGAGAAGTAGATGCCAAACAAGAGCGGTCCCAGGACTGAACCCTGAGGTACTCCACTTGTCACTTGTCTGGAGCTGGATTTTGAGTCGGCTATTTTTACAGTGTGGATTCTGTCAGTAAGGCAGTTGGCAACCCATCAAGTGACGTAGGGATTAATGCACAGCTTAGTAAGTTTATCTATGATTCCAGTGTGGGGGATGGTGCATCAGGCCTGGCAAGCCGGTATGTAAAAATCAACTGCCAATCATTAGCGGACCGGAGTTCCGCTGTGGCGACCCCTAACCGGGAAAAGCCGAAAGACACAAAGAAACATCTCATGTCACAGATATGCTTCAGTTATGGCAGAAGACAGTTAAAAACTGTCCTTTTGCATTCCAGGTCCCCCAGCCTTCAGCAGCTTCCGATGCCCTTGACAGTACTTGTTGCTTCTCCATAAGCAGTTGATAATTTTCCATGTATTTAGTTGCTTATTTATATATTTAAATGTGTTAATCACGGCAGAACACTAATTAAACGATGACCAATTGCAGGCTCAGCCTGGGTTACATCATAATGCAGCAAAACGATGCTTTAAGGGTTGCTTTGGTGACTGGCATAATGGTTAAGGTGTTTACAATGTACAAGGTTTGATTCTCACCTTTGTAGGCAAATTGGCCAGGCTTAAAATGGCCTGCAGTTACCCCAGTACTTACTTATGAACATACAGTATATAAAAAAGAATGATTAACTTTTATGATTAAGCACAGAAACTCTGACAAACACCATATACATAAAAACATCTAATAAAGCAAAGATGTGCAGTTGTATAACTGGAACAGAAAAATGGAGAAAAGACTTGAAAGTAGGAGAAGCTAAAGTGATGGAGAAACAGGAAGTAGCTGCCAGGTTAGGAAAATGAAAGAAGAGATTAGATTATGTGTGGTCACTTTGGAGCAGTAATGCTGCAGTAAACTGAATCACAGTTTATGTGACCAATAATGGCAGACTATTGTCCTCCTTATTTCTAGACTTGTTTAAAGCCTTCGACACAGATTGTCACAGCAAACTACTACTTCAGATGTCCTTACTAGGTTTGTCTCAGCCCACCCTTCTATAGCTCATAAGATACTTGTCCAATGGGTAGTAGTAAAATGGCACTCCACCCTCTTGCCATACCTCCCAATCACTCTACCCTTAGTCCCCTCCTCTTTAACATTCTCAGCAACACTTTCTACACATCCACACATTGGGCCTCCATAATACAATACACAGATGACTCCACACTCATAACCACATCAGACAACATGGTACATCTCCAAAAAATTACTCCGGAAGCTTTAACGGTCACTGAAATATGGCTTTGTAACTCAAAACTCATGCTCAACCCCCCCACCCAAAAAAAGCTATTACTTTTTCTCCCAAATCCCTCTCTCATGAAAAAACTGAATTTTAAATCCTTTCTCTTAATAATACAACCATTGAAGTCACTTCTCACAGCAAATTATTCAGGATGATAATGGACGATAATCTTAAATTTGACCCGCATAGACAGAATTGCTCAAAAAAGTCACAAAAATGAAGGTTGCTTTACAGAGCCAAACTCTGTATATCACCAATGCAATTAAAACTATGCTTGTCACTACTTACCTACTCCCCTCACTACTTTATGGCACTCCCATCTTTACTAACCTCCAGGCATCATAAAAAGCAAAACCTGAACAATGCTATAATAAAGCCAATTATCCCTTGTGAGACTCAAACCCTGCACTTTCTGTTTGTAAGGCAAACAACTTAACCATTAGGCCACCCTCCCAACCCTCAATTTCATATACTGGATGCTTCTCTGGTTCCATTCATAGGTTCATAGGCTGGTACTAGGCTATCGGCCCTAGGGCCTATACAAGCCTAGCCATAACAATTCCCTGGCTATTTCTTCCCACACTATTTACTTCCCTGGACCCCTGTCTAGCAGGGCGACTGACGTGATCCCCAGGGTGAATTTCCTTTCTCCCATCCAATCATCAAGGTTCCTTTTGAAGAGGGCCATTGAGGCGCTCTGCCTGACATGTTTGGGCAGTCTATTCCAGAGCCTGGGGAGTCTCTGGGTCAGGAACCTATCCCTCCAGCACGTTTTGTTTATTGTGATGACAAGATTTAGATCTCTGGAGCATGTGGCTCTGATGGATTGGGATTTCTTTAAGTGTAGCATGTCCAACAGCTCTGGGTTTGACATGGCCTTGCATGTTAAGCAGAGATCGCCTCAGAGTAGACGATATGCGACAAAGTTTAGCTGGAGTTTTTTAAGGCAGTCAGCATAGGGCATCTGCTTTAGGCCTGTGATTCTTTTAGTGATATATTTCTGCGACCTTTCCAGCTGTTGCAGATGTCTTGAGAGGTACATACCAGATGGGGCATTGTATTCTATAACGGATCTAATGAGGGATGAGTACAGTGGGACAATGACCTCCTTTTTTTCTGGATGAAAAGCCCTTAGTGATGAGGTGTGCCACATAGAAGGATTTCTAGACTCTTGTGGCGATGTAGTTATTGACGGTGAGACTACTGTCCACCTGTGTCCCTAAGTCTCTTATCACAATTTCTGTGTATAGTGTACTACCACCTATGTGATAATTCATGGGTACATGTTTTTTCCCAAAGGGGGTAACTATACATTTCTTGGCATTGAGCTTGAGCCCATGGCTCTGGCACCAAGCATCTGTTTCTGTAAGGCCCTTTTGTAGAGTACCACATCATTTGGGGATTCAATAATGGATCCCAGTTTGCAGTCATCTGCGAACTTTGTTAGCCAGAGTCCCTTAGTGTTGGCCTGTACTTCAGAGAAGTAGATGCCAAACAAGAGAGGTCCCAGGACTGAACCCTGAGGTACTCCACTTGTCACTTGTCTGGAGCTGGATTTGGAGTCAGCTACTTTTACAGCGTGGGTTCTGTCAGTAAGCCATTTGGCAACCCATCGAGTGATGTAGGGATTAATGCCCAGCTTAGTAAGTTTATCTATGATTCCAGAGTGGGGGATGGTGTCGAAGGCCTTGGCGAGGTCCAGATAGGCTGTGTGGACTGCCTTACCCTTGTCCACAGCTCTGGAGACTGATTCAAAGAAGTCAATAAGGTTCAAGAGACAAGATCAGCCCTTCACGAACCCAATCTGGGTGGGGTCCAGTGTTCTAAGGTTGCCAATGTCTTTGTTTATAAGTTCCATGATAATACATTCCATGGCCTTGCAGATTAAGCTTGTCAGACTGATGGGGCAGTAGTTCCCGGGATCCGAGGTGGATCCTCCCTTGTGGAGTGGGATAACTGTAGCTGTGCGCCACTCAATGGGCATGAAGCCTGAGGTGAGGGTATGATTAAACATGACACTTAGGTGAGGCCACAGGAATACCTCACTAAAAGAATCACAAGCCTAAAGCAGATGCCCTACGCTGACCCCCTTAAAAAACTCCAGCTATACTCTGTCGCATATCGTCTACTCAGAGGCGATCTTTGCTTAACATACAAGGCCATGTCAAACCCAGAGCTGTTGGACATGCTACACTTAAAGAAATCCCAATCCCTCAGAGCCACACGCTCCAGGGATCTAAACCTTGTCATCACAATAAACAAAACATGCTGGAGGGATAGGTTCTTGACCCAGAGACTCCCCAGACTCTGGAATAGATTGCCCATACATGTCAAGCAGAGTGCCTCTTTGGTCCTCTTCAAAAGGAACCTTGACGATTGGATGGGAAAAAGGAAATTCACCCCGGGGATCACGTCAGTCGCCCTGCTAGACAGGGGTCCAGGGAAGTAAATAGTGTGGGAAGAAATAGCCAGGGAATTGTTATGGCTAGGCTTGTATCTGTATCAGTCACTTGTAAAACAAGTCACTTGATAGCATCCTTCAGAAATTATTTTGCCTTCTTACATTCATTAACAGCTAAAGCGTTTATTGTGATGCTGGAAACTACAGATTTATGGATTTTGTATGTGTTGCAAATACTCTATGTGATGCCTATGCACTGGCCCAGCAATCAAGGAGCCTCAATCCTCACCACTAACACCAGTGAGGGGCGTCCATATAGGGAAAGGGTAATAAATACACACACAGTAAAGTACAATTTCCCTTAAGAGCACACAGAGATCAAAGTCAGTCTGGGGCTGGTTTCTCCTTTTCTCTCCAGGTCCCGAATCAGACTCCCCACTGGCACAGCTATAGGGTCCAGATCTCAGCCTAGTGGGCAAGCTAAAACCTCCAGCACTCTCTCTATCCAACCAGTGCTTCATGTCCCTGCCCAAGTAGCTGACACACACACACTTTGAGATAAGAGTTATATACAACCACACAGACACTCCTGGGGAAGCCTGGCACAGGTTCTCCAGCTCTGCCCCTTTTACCTAGACTATACGGTAGAAATCACTGCCACCACCCAGCTAATATTTATCAGCTACTCAAAGGCTCTTAAAAGGGTGTCCAATTATTACTGTACAATATTATCACCCAAATGGTAAGTGTGACTGAACAGTCAAGGCTTATTAGAGTGACTTGGTACAGTATCACTATATACATGCAATGTACCCTAGAGCTTAAATTAACTCTACATAAAACAGCCACAGTTGAAAGGTTTAAAAATATTTAATAATAATAAAAACACGAGACAATACCTCTTACTACACAGTGCTAGTCAAGAGTTCAGAGATCACAGAGAAATACTTAAAATAATACCATAGAGAAGTTCTGGCATCAACACAGAAAAACACTTGTCTAATCTTCCTAATTCCTAGCTATTTCTAAGAGAGAACACAATTCTAAATAACTTACATATAGAGCAAAGCAGTGCTGGTGATGTTGGATGTTTCCAAGACAAAATGCTCACCATCTTTTCTCCAAGAGTCATTAATTGTAAGAGGGATTATGAGGAATAGAGCTAAAATTGAGTCAAAATCACTTCCCTCTTACTAGGCTGGATAAGGGGAAGGTTATAGGTAGTTGCCTGTCAGTGGCCAGGATTCACCAAATCACACAAGCACTCAGGTTACTTACCCCCAAGTATTAGTCTAACTCAGTCATAGTCCATGTGGGCATGAATGACCTAAGATGCACTTCCATGGACTATATAAAGAGAGACATGATGGTCTCATAATGTGTTTCACAGGCAGGTATGAGCCTAGGATTGAGCAGCATTCAACCATCTCCAAGAATGATGCCACAATACCAGCTGAAAATTATCAACTTTAACAACTGGTTTAGCTACTGGTGTCATTCCAAACAGGTCCAATACTTGTCAACCTGGGAGGACATGGTTGATAGGCCATGCTGCTTTGCCAGGGATGGTCTTCATCTGGATATTGGTCAAAACATCATACACCCCTATAGTGCCTATTTTAGGCACTGCAAACAGAGAAACCTTCCAACATAACAAAATATACTCAAGATAAGCTAAAGGGGTTACTGCTCAATGCTAGTAGCCTCAACAAGAAAATGCATTTCCTGGAAGATCTACTCACCCTGGAAAATGCTGAAGTCTGTGCAGCTACTGAAATATGGTTCAAAGCCACAGAAAGGACTCTAGCATTGCATGGCTATAATACCTTTCATACATTCCAACTAACCACTGAACAAGAAAGAGAAGTAGGCAGAGGTGTATCTACCTACATAAAGGATATGCACACCTCAAAGCTGGTCAAACAATATGACATGCTTGAGTTACTCCACATCCAACTAACCATGGGAAAAAATCAATTATCATATTATTGCTAGATACAAGTCCCCAACTAGGAAATCCATACATCATACCTGAAGTTACTAGAATCACTCACCAGCCAACCCAGTACCATAATTGTGGGTGTTTTTAACTTCTCCTCTATTAACTGGGAGGCATACAAGACCTGTAAAGTGCAGGCCCAAAGATTTCTTCACATTGTAAATTCAAATGTCCTAGAGCAGCTAGTCTGCATTCCCACTAGGGGAACAAATATCCTAGATCTGGTACTCACAAATATGGGAGAGTGCTGCATCCCCCTAGTGTGATGTCCTCGGTGGTAAGATCAGATCACAAAACTGTCTCCCTTGAAATAAAAGTAAAACTAGTCATCCTACCTAACCACAAAAACTTTTAAGAACTTCTCTAAGGGAAATTATCCCCTATTAATGGATGGCATAACTAGTTTCCAAGTTCCCCCATATCCAGAAAACACAGAAACCTATGCAGAGGCATACACAAAAGTCCTGTGCAACCATATAAACTGCTGTATAGAAACAGTAGTTGTTGTGTCTTTTGGCTTTTCCCGGTTAGGGGTCGCCACAGCGGAACTCCAGTCCGCTAATGATTGGCAGTTGATTTTTGTGTGCTGAGTTGCCAGCCCTAACGCACAACCTTCAACGAAGGTACGCCCATTCAGGCATGTCTCCACAGTAGATGCTCTAGCTGAGAATCGAACGGGACTACATCTTGCTGTGAGGCAACAACGCTACCGCAGCACCACCACCGTGGATTTTTTTTGTATAGAAACAGTAGTACCAGACTGAAATAAACCCAGGTCAAACAAAAAAATATGCTACTCTGGTTGAACCCTGCTATTAACTCATTTACTCCAATGGAGCGCAGGATGTTTGCATTACAACTTCCAATGGGTGGAGCTTAAGCCTTTTGATAGAATCATATTATGTCCTTGCATTTCAAACAAATATTCATATCTCTGGGACCATAGGGATTATGAAGGAAGTATAAAAGACAAAACTTTTCAGCACAAACTACTTTTATACTCTAGGTCTTAAACCAAATGTTATAAGTCACAGTAAACATAGTGACTATTACATTTGTAATATTTTATAAACAACTTAAAATATCTCAGCAACCACTCAAGTCACACACATACCGTCAGCAGCACTTTATTCATCTAGCTTTCATATGAGGCTAAGGAGTTCTGTCTGTGTTACTTGGTTATTGAGATATTTTAAAAAAATGTGAAAATTATATATATATAAATTAATATCATAAGAACAGCAGTTAATATTTAATTACCTCCACTAGACAAGATCAAATATTAATGCAGTTGGGTTTGCTATTGTATAAGCTTTAAGGTGAAATATTTTAAAACCTTCTACATAGCATGTTTTTTGAATTATTGATACAAATATAAACAAGCAATATTTGATGCCTAGAGATGTCAGTAGTGTAAGAGTAATATTAATCTGTTCCATTTAGTATATTTACTGTCTCTTCAAAAAAAATGTTGCTAGCATGATTATTAATATAGAGCAAAATGAGATATAAAGAGTTAACTTAGAAGAAGTACAAATGCTGAAAAGTAGTTTAATTAGATATTGGCGTCCATGCATAAAGGAGTATGTTATTGAGAAACAGAGTTTGTACAAACAGCTGTATGCAGATGGTGGTTGGAAAATGATTAAACAGAATGTCACCGAGATAAAAATATGTAAAATCAAAGACTGGAACATCAGCAAGTTAATGCAAGAACACCACGTTTACAGATAATGCAGGAACACAGAGTTTCCAAGGACAATCATAAATTAGAAGAAACAAAGAGAGACTGTTATACATCAGACTTTGGAAAAAAAACATCAGACTCTATAAATATGACTGTGTAAAAATAAGCTTTGGGAATTTGCTATAGAGAGCTGAAAGCATTATTTCACATGCTGTAGAACTGAAAATACAATTCTAACAGTAAAGTTGCTAACTGAAGCAGTTGGTCTCTGTCTATTTATTGTGCCTAGTACAATACCATAGCTAAGCAGTTGGTCACAGTAAATAGCTAAATACTGTGGTATGCATGTGTACCAATGCAAGTAACACCAATAAACCAACAAAAGGGCAATATAATTTTGCAAGATGGAGTTAACTGTAGATGCACATGGATGTGTTACTTGGATGTAATGAATTAATAGGTTGTACAAGAAAAGAAAGAAAATCCTGTCAAAAAAATGAGGGAATGTGCACAACAGATCAAAACGTCCCTCATTAGTCTAAACAAGTGAATCAGGGAACTAGTCAAGCCTCTGAAAGCAGACTTTGAGATAAAAACACCCTCCAAAGCTAGGGATAACCATAAGGCCTTTTTCAGTTATATTTTGATCTTAAGAGCAACACCCAACAATGTGTAGAATTACAGTAAACCACCAAAAAAGTCCAGAACACTTGATATAACAATACCACAGAAGAATAACTCCAATGCACGTCTGGATAATATTTAATCCACTTCAAGTCTCAAACAAAATACAAATGAATTGTCTTGTCTCTAGCGCCTCGGCAAAACTTGCCTTTACAGAGTAAAACTTCAGCAATACCTAACACCTAACCTTAAATACATTTAACAAGACACTCCCCATCAATCAAACAATTAAATTCATCACATTAAGCATACATTAAAAAAACTAAATGCATATTTATTTTAAAAAACAATATACATTTTTTAAAAATAAAAAATAAACTTACTAAATTTATAATAAACTTTTCCATGAGCAGTCATGGTTAAGACCATTTGGACTTAATGTATTAAATTTTAATATAAGGCATAATTCCTTTTTCCTTAATATTTGTTTTATATGCTGTTCACTAAAATATGATTCATTATAAACATTATCCAATACTGTAACTTTTAAATTATCAGGTTTGCCATTATGATATTTATAAAAATGTGAAGCTAATGGGCTACTTTCTTTTTGGTTTTTTATGCCTCTGACATGTTCTTTTATCCTACAAGACAAAGTTCTTTTTGTCTCTCCAATGTAAAATGTGTAGAATTAGTTGTAGATGGCATCACCTATACTCATCTGGAAGAAATAGAAAATCTGCTGGCTAACAAATTCAGTGCAAATTTCACCTCCCCATCACCCCCCAGTTCTATCCTAAGAAATACACTCCACCACTGCACCACCAATTATCACCAAAGAACAGGTTGCCATTGTGCTCCCTAAAGCAAAAAACACTGCCTCAGTGGGACCTGACGATATACTAGGTTGCCTCTTAAACAGCTTAAATCAGAACTTAACAGGCCCATTAGGATTTCTATTTAACCACAGCATCTGGACTGGCTTTGTTCCAACAGAGTGGTGACAGCAACAGTCATCCCTCTGCATAAAGGGGGGGGGGGGCATCTACTGACCCGGGAAATTACAGACCCATATGTTTGACTACTTTAATATGTAAGGCCATGGAAAGAATAATCATAGACCTGATAAATAATGACATAATAGACCTGCGAAAACTAGGCCTGACCCAATTTGGCTTTGTCAAGGACAGGTCATGACTACTGTATCCAGTGAATTTCTTTGAGAAAGTCACTAAGGCCATGGATGAGGGTAAAACTGTACATGCTGCCTACCTTGACCCAGCCAAAGCATTTGACAAAATTCTCCACTTAGGTATTATAAATAAACTACAAAAACTGGGCATAAACCCCCCATCATCAGGTGGACTGCCATTTGGCTCATGGGTAGGACATATGTGGTTAAAGTAGGTGAATTCAGATCCAGCAAGAGGCCAGTTACTAATGGTGTGCCCCGAGGATCAGTGCAGGGACCACTGCTGGTCGTAAAATTCTTCTCTGAAATCAAGGTTTATGTGGAAGGTCTCTGGATGACAAAGTTTGCTGACGACTGCAAGCTAAGGGCAATCACTGAATCCCCCAGCAATATAGATATCCTTCAAGAGGGTCCAGATCAGACAAATGATTGGAGCCAGAACCATGGCTAAAAGCAAATGTGAAAAAATGCATTATCATACCTTTAGGGAAGTCAAATACTTCTGCAAATTACAACATCAATGGCACACCCCTATGTGTAAACTCAGAGGCAAGAGATCTGTGTACACTGGCAGTACGCTGAACTTTGAACTCTGTGTATCCACAGTGTTGAAATCCTTTTATTTGGCACAGCTTATAAGTAAAGGTATGGCATGCAGATACAAGGAAACTATAGTCCCATTGTACTCAGCCCTCATCAGACCAATAATCAAGTACAATGCACCATTTGGGATGTACCTGACTAGGCACTTACAGCAGCTGGAGAAACCTTAGAGGTTTCTCACAAAGAAAATATAGGATGTAAACAACATGAACTATGCAGACAGACTAAAAGCCCTATTCCTTTACTCTGTCTCCCACTGACTATTAAGGAGTGATCTATGCTTGACCTACAAGGCACTCACAAATCCAACCCTAATGGAGTTGCTACATACCTGTAAGTCAAACAGCACAAGGGTCACCTGATCTACGGATCTAAACTTAGTCAACAACTCAAACAAAACATGCTGGAGAGACAGCTATGTGTCTCAGAGATTCTTTGGAATAGGCTTCCTATTCATATTAAGCAGGGGCCCTTCCCTAGCCCTCTTCAAACACAATTTGGATAAATGGAAGGGGAATCACAAATTCACAACTGGGGTAATGCCTATTTCACTTATGAACAGAGGAAAGCTATAAGATATTCAATGCTCAGGTAATCCATACCATCCTGCCATACAGGGGCAATCCATCAAAGGGAGCATTGATGAACACAGACTTAAATGGCTCCACAAACTTACACAAGTGCATCCAGGCGTGGCTCCTTATACCAACACTAGAACCCAATGCTCTAGTTGTTTCTTTGGCTATGTGCACAATCAGCCTCATGGACGAGTTGGAAATAAACTCCAGGATGGTCAGCAGGGAGGCCACTTTATCTTGTACCTCCTCAGAAACATCTCCTGCAAGGGTATCTGATAGCTCCTGGATCAGATCCCTCTGGAGCATAGTAAATTGTGCCATGACCGTGAGATGAAGGTTGATGAAGCATACACCTGCTTCCCAAATGTATCCATCGCCCTGGACTCTCGGTTAGGTGGATGAACAGTGGAACTCTCCTCCTCTCTTCTGCAAGTTCCTTCTTTGTGGCTGCCAGAACCACCATGGTATCTACTGCTAATCCCTTGGCTGAAAACGGATGGTCCTCTGGTGTTGTGAGAATTTTGTCTAGTCTCCTGGGGATTGGCTCTACAGAATCAGGGGCCTTCCATGCCTACTGTGCAATCAACTTAATGAGATCGTCAGCAGGCGGGGTCACCTAAAAGGTAAAGGCAAGCACTGAAAGGTTGCAGGTATACAAACTCCTCTGAGGAAGGGTCTTTGGGCTTCCAGCCACCCCTCTGCTTTAATATCTCAAGAATGTCTCCAAAGGAGACATCTTCTGGGGGGATCAGGGGAACCCTCCCCATAATCGAAGTTTGTGTCTTCTGTGACAGATTCCACAGAGGAATGTGTTTCCTCTTACATGTCCTCTTCCAGGGCTCCTCCTCAGTGGAAAGCTCTGTGGAGGACACGGAAGAGGTAAGGCCCTGTGTAGGGGTATTCTGCAGCTTTGTTACTCGCTGTCTGGGCGTTGAAGTTGGAGGAAGCTCTGGGTGAAAGGGAGTCCTGGGAAATGCTCCAATGGGGAAGGAACCAGTTGAGAACCTGCAGAGGCCAAGAAGAGGGAAGGGAGCCTAGAACTGAGAAGGACAACCCTGGAACCGTAGTCCCACCCCACTCTGACACCGCCAACAAAGCCGGGTAAGAGTCCACACATGTCAAGGCTCTAAGTAGCAAGGATGACTCCAAGAAAACTAGAGCCAAACCACACCCCTCCGACCCGGCAGCGGAGCTACAACCCCAGGAGTCTGCAAGATCCAAAGGAACCTAGGAACTCAAGGCAGACACTGGAGCTGAATGTATAAAAGCTGTCAGCACCAGGGGGATCGGAGTCGTGGTCTCTTAATGGCTCGGTGAATGTTACAGGAGGAATGTCTAGTGGAGTTCTTGGAGAGAAGGTAGCATCTCCAGAGGGGAATGAAACCTGGGAAGAACCTATAAGACCCCTAGCCATGAGGAGCTGATCCACCAACCTCATGACATCGACTTCTGTCAGACTCCTGGAGGGAACAGAGTGCTGACAGGGATTTGGGTCTCTCTATAAAGGGGCTTAGGAGGTGCCCCACAAAGGGATCCACTAAGGGGGGAATACCTAGTCCTGGGTAAGGAAGGTAGTGTTGATTCCAAAGATCCAGACAGTACCATGGAAGGGAACACCACTGAGGAAGGGGATGTCATCTGAGCAGTCGGTGCCATAATTGTTGGCACCAAAACCTTTGGTGCAGTGCTGGTCATCAAAGTCGGCACCGTAGCTTTTTTGGTACTTAGCTTTAGTTGTGTTGAGTGTGAGGGTACCAAAGATTTAGGTCTCTTACATGCCAGAGCCGAAGGGGGCGCCGGCACTGAGAGACTCATCTTCTTCTCATGATCAATTTTCAAGGAAGAGGAAGAAGAGGAAGATGGCAAAGACACATCAAATTTAGCCTCATCAAAGGATGTTTTAATCAGTCTTTTCAGGATAAGTTTGTTTTATCTTTCTACGAGGGCCCAGTGACCAAAAGCTTCACAAACAGTGCAATCTTCTTGCAAGTGTACCGGGCCCAAGCAGTAGACACATGACATATGCTCATTGGGATTGGGCATCTTCCTTCCACAGTCATGACACTACTTGACTCCAGTAGTGCCTTTACCTTTATCTGCCATCTTAACTAGCAACAAGTCAACTCCAAGAAATACCCACACAGCTGCGCGCGCGCACACACACACACACACACACACACACACACACACACACACACACACATACACACGCACACACATACACACGCACACACATACACACACACACACATATACACACACACACACACACACACACACACACACACACACACACACACACACACACACGCACACATACACGCACACACATGCACACACACACACGCGCACACACACACGCGCACACACACACATGCATGCACACACATACACATACACACGCACACACATACACACATACACACACACGCACGAAAGAAGGTAAGAAAAGGGGAAAGGCTACTAGCAGTGGTAGTCCCAAACTACCAGAAGGTAGAGAGGAGAAAGATACAGACTACTAACAATGGTAGGAAAGGTACCACAAGGTACGAAAGATTGAAAAGGACACTCAGTCACAGAAGAAAGTCAGAAATAACTGAAGCTACCATTCCCCTTTCTTTTTTTTTTTTTTTAAACAGAGAAAAACTATTAGAAATGGTGGGAAAGAACACCAAAGTGTAAAAGGAGAGGAATGCTACTAGAAAAAAACAGATGAGGAAAATTTTTAAACTGAGTAAGTAGAAAAGGTTAAGAAAAGATTCCTAAGAAGATTATGAGTTTGGCTGATGCGTATGATGTAGAAGAGCAGCAAACGAGATCTGATGTAATCTAGAGAGGGGCATTCTGGGTAGGGACTTAGCTCGAGAGTTTTTGGTTCTCGCAATCTGTTAGAAGAGCCAAGCTAGTTCCGAGGGTCAGAACCGAGTCCCATATGTTAAGGATAAATGAAAACTGGCAACATCAGATCCTCTGTTAGGACAGCTTTGTATTAGAACATTACCCTACCACGATTTTCGCACAGGAATGGGCGTGGCTTACATGATTGACAGGGCAAGCCTATGTGAAGATGCATGCAAAATACGGCTGAGTGACAAGCCATGCAGATTATCCAGCGACCTGTTGAATATTCATTCTGAAAATTCCATCTGTGACCGTTTGTTGCCGTTTTTTTTTTTTGTTTGTTTTGTTTCCCAAAATGTTTATTTTTAATTTTTCAGTATACAGAAGACACAATGTTGCCATTCTTGAAATACGCCATTCCAAGCTAGTTATTGTGTGTCCTTTAATTAAGAGATGTAAGGACAAGTTCAAGTATTAGTGGGACAGAAGGGCAGTATGTACGCAGCACTTTACACCCCCATCCTAATTCTGTGCTTTAAATTGCTTTTGCAGGGGGCAAGCCCCCCTGCACCCCCCACCTTTCTTAAGTATACTTTTGTGCTTATCAGAATAACACAAAATTTGTGGTTTTCTGGTAAATTACTGAACATGGAAGTCAGTAAATATCACACATTTTAGTTTCACAATTTACATTCTTTTGAAATGCATGCTAACATAAAACTTGTAAAGCTAGCATCTTTCTAAGTTTATAATGTAGTACTTAAATTCTCTCCCTATATTTGGTAGTTTGCCCCCCATTCTATTAGGCTGTGTTCAGATTTTGGGCACTAAAAGATTGAGGTGTATGTCTCAATGTTAACAATTGGAACTGTACGTTCAACGTTATTGTTCCAGGTTGTACCTCTCTTGTCTTAGTTACGGCAATCCACAGTCCCCCAAAATAAACGCAGCAGATATTACAAAACAAAAATCATATTTTGAAAAATACATATCTGCAGACCAACAGAATGACATGGAAAATTATTTCACATATAGGGAGTGGCACCGCAAATAAATACTGGATGTCAAACAGCTAAGAAACAGTAATAATTAAAACAGAATACAAGTAAAGAGATCTGCCATGTGCATTCCTGCACAGAGGACTACAAACAGTTTTGGTGTATGTTATATAGAATAATGTGCACTTGCAGCAGAGCGTACATTCAACTACACTGTTTTCCATATTCTATTTGGTGACATTGGGTATCTCATGTTTATTCACAGTAAGTAGCCGACTCAAAATCTAGCTCCAGACAAGTGGAGTACCTTAGGGTTCAGACCTGGGACAGCTCTTGTTTGGCATCTACTTCTCTGAAGTACAGGCCAGCACTAAGGCACTCTGGCTAACAAAGTTCGCAGATGACTCCAAACTGGAAACCATTATTGAATCTCCAAATGATGTGGATATTCTACAAAAGGGCCTTACAGAAACAGATACTTGGTGCCAGAGCCATGGGCTCAACCTAAATGCCAAGAAATATATAATTATCCCCTTTGGGAAAAAACATGTACCCATGAATTACCACATAAATGGTAGTACACTAAACACCAGAAATGTGATAAGGGACTTAGGGACATAGGTGGCCAGTGGTCTCACCTTCTATAACCACATCACCACAACAGCTAGGAAATCCTTCTATGTGGCTCACCTCATCACTGAGGGCTTTTCATCCAGAAAAAAAGGAGGTCATTGTCCCACTGTACTCATCCCTCATTAGACCCATTATAGAGTACAATGCCCCATTTGGTATGTACCTCACAAGACATCTGCAACAACTGGAAAGGCCACAGAAATACCTCACTAAAAGAATCACAGGCCTAAAGCAGATGCCCTATGCTGATCGTCTAAAAAAAACTCCAGCTATACTCTGTCACATATCATTTACTCAGAGGCGATCTCTGCTTAACATACAAGGTCATGTCAAACCCAGAGCTGTTGGACATGCTATGCTTAAAGAAATCCCAATCCCACATGCTCCAGGGATCTAAACCTGGTCATCACAATGAATAAAACATGCTGGAGGGATCGGTTCCTGACCCAGAGACTCCCCATACTCTGGAATTGACTGCCCATACATGTCTAACTGAGCGCCTCTTTGGCCCTTTTCAAAAGGAATCTTGATGATGGAAAATTCACCCCAGGGATTACGTCAATCACCATGCTATACAGGGGACCAGGGAAATAAATATTCTGGGAAGAAATAGCCAGGGAATTGTTATGATTAGGCTAGTATAGGCCCTACGGCTGATAGCCTAGTACCAACCTATCAACCTATGGCTAACAATTACAGGGAAACGTATAGTAGTGGGTGGTCCTTGCTACTGCACATCTGGTGGGGTAATGTTCTAATACAAAACCCTTAGGACTATTAAAATTATGGGAATTCCCCAAGGAATTTCTACTTCATATAAAACTGTGTCTTTTCTAGGAAGCCCTAGTTATATAGTGCAAATAGACAAATGGGTTGTAATTTATAGAGTATGACCACTTTACCTATTTTTGTATAGGTTTGGGTGATTTCTCCATTTCCTGGTGTGGGGTTTACCAGCTAGTCTTCAGCTGGACAGATAACAAGCAGTCCTCGAGCATACCTCTGCAGTCTCAGCTCAAGAAAGCTAGACAAAAACAGAAATAATGGGGGGGGGGGGGTAAAGGCCAAAAATAGGGACATATTTTAAATATTGTTCCTATAAACTTAGAACGTTGCTAGAACAGCAAGTGGTGTATTGTTATGAATTTTCTGAAGGAAATTGTCTGAAACTCAAATTTCTGTCGTTATTCAGTAGTTACTCACTTCAATCTTCAATGACTTGCCAAAAAAACTGCAAATTTTAGGAGACAAAATCTGGACAGCTGAGAGATATGTCCTGGAGGAATCTTTTTTTTTTTTCAGTTTGAAACTACTATACAGACTTGCATGCACAAAATTGCATTTCTCACTGAATCCAGCAGAGGGCGAGCCAGCATCACTGAACTAAGACACTACCGAACAAAAAGCCAAACCTGATTTAGCGCTTAACACTAAGCAAGATAGCAAACATTTGTCCACATTTTTATTACCTCACCACTTCTGAGAACAACACAGTTATGCCACATTAGTTTTCTAACAATTAACAATTTCTCTATACTAAGTTGCTAATTATTGTTTAAGAAACCACAAGCATCACTACCGAAAATGAAAACGTTGAGGTGCTTTAACGTGACGTATGTATGCGACTAACCAGTTTTGATTGGCTATGTGAAGGTGGCAGTGTCTTTAGTATTGCACGTGTGTGGGCTCTAGAGCTACGGATGCTCTTTTAGGACTAGAAAAAGATGGCAGAAACGCTGCAGTATCTCGCGCAGTTGCCAGACGTTGATATTGATGCAGATGGTGTTTTTAAATACGTGTTGATTCGAGTCGAGCCACCAAATGGAGAACAGAGCAAGGATATTGTGCGAGGGTACGCATGGGCTGATTACCACGGTGAGCACTGCTTCTGCATCTTCACTATATGTACATGTTGCAGTCAAGCAGTCTGTCTTTAGCATAATAGTGTTAAACGGATGGATGTAGCTGTCACACTTCATATGGCTTCAAAACACGTTGGATTTGAAAAGTGCATGAGTCTGCATGTCTTCCCTGTGGTCGAGTGGGTTTCCTCCCACATCCCAAAGACATGCTGTAGGTGGATTGGACACTAAATTGGCCCTAGGTGTGAGTGTGTGCCTTATGTGGAAGGTTGGGCGCCGGGCTGGCAACTCGACACTGTAAAACTCCACTGTTACTCATGATCGGACAGGTGGTCCGCTGTGGCGACCCCTAACCGGGAAAAAGCCGGCTGTGGAATGAAAATCAGTTTTATCTAAAGATATATATGTTTTTTTCAGTCCCTGCAATCGTTGGCAGTACTCCATTGCAAGAGATAGTCAACAAGAACAGAAACTTGCAATAGCAGCAAACATGAAAATACTAAAGTAATGCCTATTTACTGAAACAAACCACCCTTGTAAGTGTTGTAGGAATATTGAAATCTTTACAAGAAATGACATAAGTGGCGCAGTAGCAACTAACGCAGTTTAAGTTCTGTTATTGAAATTATTAGATGGGCTGGTTCAAGAATTTAAATCCACTCGCTAGAACAGAGTTCAGCAGCCGAACTCCTTCGCAAAAGATTTAAAGGAAATTTGTTCATATGCGTTCATGTGCGTTTTCTACCTATCGTGACTGTCTGTACTACTGTATCTTCCCAGTATCCTAAGAAATTTTAAAACTGTGTGCTACAGCCATTCATTGTTAATGTATCTTTATAACTTCGTGACACAGGGGTTTGACCTTATTAAGAGTATCCATTTTTGGAGTTATGACTACTTTGTAGCATACCTCTCAACCAGTCAGGGACGCTTTCTAGTACTGTTACCATGAAACCTTGACAGAATTAGAAAATGTGAATTAATGTATATTTTCTGAAATAAAATCTAGAATAATTAACTGTTGTCATTAGATATTAAGTGTGATTCACATTTAAGTGTGATTCACCACCTTTTCTCCAAAAGTCCTCAGTTTTAGGAGGGATTAAGAGGGATCGTGCTAACATTTCAGTCTTTGCAGGTGCAACTGTCCCTGATTTTATATCATCTGGCTGCTGAGCTAATCAAATCAAGGTCTCTTATTCAGCGCTGGTCATAAATTGGATGGATGATTGATATCCCATAGCTGTTTGAAAGTGGAAAGATGTCAGATGTTTTTCTTTAGTGTATAAACTCATTATTTACAACTTACCACAAGTCTTATTTCTATTTTGCTAAAAGTCTGCTATTGTTCTTAGCGCAGTAGTGCCAAATACAGCATAACATTCTGCAAAAAACTGTCACCCAGCCTATACTGCCCTAAGCTCAGTTAAATATCTTGGTCTTACATTAGATCTGATGGGCTCCTCATCCAGAGAACATCATGATAAAAATACCCATTTTAAAGCTGCCTATTTATTTTTGACCACTTCACCCCTGAAGCCAGAAGAGCAAAAGGTGTAGTAATTCCTAAAATGGAATAAGCACACCCTATACTCAAATTATATTCTGTGTGCACCAACTTGTTACAGATTAGTAGCAATACTGTCAGCAGATTTATTAATTCGGCCCTTTGATTTGAGCATCACTTCAGTTTTCTTAAGAAAACTATTTGCTTCCCCTCCCTGGCTAGATCTACTACATTGCTGTTATCCAGTCTTGCCTTCAAAACTCTACATTACTGCTTCTCCCCAATGACTGAATAATCCAAAAAACGAGCAAACCTGATGAAAAAGCTTAGGATCCACCAATAAGTGCCACACTCCGATTAATAGAAGCTGGTTTATTGCAATAAAATGGAAAAGAGGACGAACAGTACAAATCAATCTCCCCAATGACTAAGCTGTAAATTAAGCACCCACAGTAATTGCTTTGAAAGTAGGATGATAACACCCTCACCTAACTATTCCCCTTCCAGTCTTGCTGTCGGAGAAGGAAGATTAAGGTAAAAAAAAAAAAAAAATTCCTTCAACTGAGGAACCTTTCTCAAGAAGTAGGACAAACTATTGAATGCAAGACTTTAAAAAACACACTCTCCAAAGCCAAGAACACAGCATCCATGGGACCTGACAATATCCCAGGCTGAGTTCTACACGAACTACAGAATGAACTGGCACCCTACCTAAGTACTATGTTCAATCATAGCCTCACCTCAGGCTTTGTACCCACTGAATGGCACACCCTGACTGTTATCTCACTCCACAAAGGAGGAGCCACAACGGACCCCGGGAACTGCTGCCCCATTAGCCTGACGAGCCTGGAACGTATCATTGTGGAACTCATAAAAAGACATTGGTAATCTCCAAACTCTGGACCCTACCCAGTTTGGATTTGTAAAAGGCAGATCATGTCTCCTAAACCTAATTGACTTCTTTGAAGCAGTCACCAAAGCCATAGATGAGGGTAAAAATGGTTCACACAGCTTATTTAGATCTTGCCAAGGCTTTTGACACCATCCCCCACTTTGGAATTATAGATAAGCTCACTAAACTAGGTATAAATCCCTATGTCACAAGATGGGTTGCCAACTGGCTCACGGACAGAACCCACACTGTGAAAGCGGATTCCAAATCCGACATCAGAGCAGTAACAAGTGGAGTACCACAGGGTTCAGTCCTGGGTCCTTTCCTGTTTGGTATCTACTTCTCTGAAGTGCAGGCCAACACAGAAGGTCTTTGGCTAACAAAGTTTGCAGATGACTGCAAACTTAAGAGCCATAATCAAAACTCCTAATGATGTGGGCAAACTACAAAAGGGCCTCACTGAGACAGATACCTGGTGTCAAAGCCATGGCCTGAAGCTCAATGCCAAGAAGTGTATTGTCATCCCCTTTGGTAAAAACTTTGTACCCATGAACTACCACATAGCTGATAGTCTACTTAATGCCGGAAATGTGATAGAGATCTTGGGACACAGGTGGACAGTAGTCTCTCCTTTAATAATCACATCGCCACAGTGGTCAGGAAATCCTTCTACGTGGCTCATCTCATCACAAAAGGATTGTCATCCAGAAAAAGAGATCATTGTTCCCCTCTACTCATCATTCATTAGACCCATTGTAGAGTACAACGCCCCTTTTGGTATGTACCTCACAAGACATCTACAACAACTGGAAAGACCACAGAAATACCTCACAAAGAGGATTACTGGCCTCAAACAGATGCCCTATGCAGACCGTCTCAAAAAACTATAGCTTTACTCCATTGCATATCGCCTACTCAGTGGCGATCTCTGTCTAACATACAAAGCTATGTAAAACCCAGAGCTGTTGGACATGCTCCACTTAAAGAAATCCCAGTCCCTCAGAGCTACACGCACTAGGGACCTAAACCTTGTCACCACAATAAACAGAACATGCTGGAGGGATAGATTCCTGTCCCAGAGTCTTCCCATACTCTGGAACAGACTGCCTATCTATGTCAAACAGAGCTCCCCATTAGCACTCTTCAAGAAAAATCTTGATGATTGGATGGGAAATTCACCCCGGGGATCACTTCTGTGGCTCTGCTCGACAGGGGCACAGGAAAATAATTTTCTTGGGTGGCGAAAGCCAGGGTACATTTTTTGGCTAGGCTTGTATGGGCCCTAGGGCCGATAGCCTAGTACCTGCCTATGAACCTATGAGAAGAAAACTGTCAGTCTAAAAGAAACCTAGAAATGCTCCTGTTATTTGGACAGTGCCTAGCCTTTCAGTACAAAGTAAATTATACAAACCAGTGGATTTTGTCCCTTTTGTCTTTAAGGGAAGTGGCATAATGGTTAAGATATTTGTTTTACAAACACAAGGTGCAGGGTTTAGTTCTCACATGGGCTAATTGGCTATGCTGAAAATAGCCCACAAGGGCAGTTAGCCTAGTACTAATCTATAAACCCATAAACCTATGAAGGTGACTTACCATAAAAAAATAAAACAAAATAAATAAGATTCCACTGTATCTGTAAGTAAAACGCTCTACATGTTAGTCGTGTTGTTACCCTTCATCTTCATTTGGTTCTTCTTTTTGTCCTTCACTCCTTTTGATTATTAACATTTTCTACTACAACATTCCCTGTAAAGGTTTACAGAAATACTGACAACTTACTCAATTACAGCTAAAATGTTACACTTCTAATTGACTTTAGCATTAATATGTACTAGGATTACCACAATACGTGCAACTCTGTATATAGCTTGTGTATTTATTGTACTTGGTAGATGTATTTTTGTGGTCTAGCACTGGGATTGTGGCTGTAAAGGGGTCCACCCACACAGCTAACAAACGCAAATTAAATAAGCCTATGCATTCTTTTAATACTTTCATAAAAATGATGCCAGCATTTTTGGGAATGTACAGTAGTATATGGTCATATATTTGAGACATTTTCTATTTCAAAATGTACTGTAAGTAGTTGAGCAGTTGTAAGTCTTTGGGTTAAATTAAGCAGTTGATACTGGCACTCCATAGTTGATGTGACATTTTTACTGTGACCCCCCATGATTTACCCTGGAGTGATGCCATTGTAGAGATACAAAGTAAGTTAACTCCACATTTGTTTCATATCTTTTGTAAATAATTTCATTTTATTATTCAGACTTAAAATATTTTTCTTTTGCCACAGGTTGGCTTAATTGCTGGGGTCAGTCACAACTGACTGCATATCTCCCAGCACTCACTATTACTTCATCTTCTTCACGGCTGTCATATTTGGGACATATCCCAACATTACCCTTTCACTGAAACTTTGTACTGCTGGGAGCTGTGTGTTTCCTGTTATCCTGGTACACTGCTGAGGGATAGACCTTCATTGGATTACTGCTGTTGCTGCCTGGCTGTCTTTTGGTTACTAGTAGACTATCCTACAGTGTTGTTTTTGAAGTATTTCTTGTGATTTCTAAACTCTCTATTGTCATTGTATTGAACTAATGAGTATTGTCTTGTTTTTTTTTATTTATTATTAAATATTTTTAAACCTTTCAACTCTGGCTGTTTTGTGTAGAGATAAGAAACTCTTAAGAGTACTTGCATATATCTGGTGATACTGTACAAAGCCACTCCAATACTCTTGCTGTTTGTCATACCTCCTAATTGGATAATAATATCATTACACAGTAGAATTGGTCACCCTTTGGGAAGGGCCTTATTAGTAGCTAAGAGTAGTTGGCGGCAGTGATTTCTACCTTATAGTCTGGGCAGAAGGGGCATAGCTGGAGAATGTGTGTGCCAGCCTTCCCCATGAGTGTCTGTGTGTATATAATGCGTATGTTAGTGTGTGTGTCAACTACTTGGGCAGGGACACAAAGCACTGGCTGGACAGAGAGGGTGCTGGAGGTTTTGGCTTGACTACTCAGCTGAGATCTGGACCCTATAGTTGTGCCATTGGGGAGTCTTATTGGAAATCTGGAGAGAAAGGGGGAAACCAGCCCCAGACTGACTGATCTCTGTGTGCTCTTAAGGGAAATTGTACTTTACTGTGTGGGGAGGATAACATGTACACAATGTGGACTCCCCTCACTGGTGCTTGTGGTGAGGATTGAGGCTCCTTGATTACTGGGCCAGTGCACTGGCGTCACAAAAGGAATTTGAGCTCCTTTTGCTCCAGTGTGTGCAAATATTTTATGGCAGCATTTGAGAGGACATTATGTGCATGTCAAAATAGGTGTCATTGTAAATGTTATGTAGATGATCCCTTGTCTGTAAGTCAAGGATATTTAAGTAATGTAGAAATGAATGAGGGATGGAGATTTGTTTTGAGGCTCTGCCTCCACTGGGTGACACCTAATGTTCCCCTTTGGGTATCACCCCTGGGGCAAGCCAAGCTGCCACCCTCCCTCCCAGTATGAGTGAGCCAGCAGAGACTACTCACTCCTATCTTCTCCTCCCTGGCTTGCTTCTGCAGTTGGTTAAGTTGCTAGTCACATTTGCATCACCTGTAAAGTCAGGACTTTATCCCTCTATCAGGTGACGGGCTTTGCATCTGCTGGTAAGTGAAGAAAAAATGTAGATTAGTACAATGTGTGCGAGACAGTGTAGGGGACATTTTGAGTAAGGGTGAGCAGGAACACAATGGCTGTATTCTTGCTTATACGATCAGTTGTAGACATACTACATGATTTTAGAAAAAAGATTGCAAGACACCACTTCAATATATGTGATGTGGTGACAAAAATGCAAATGTCTCTAGTCACAAACACCTGAGTGACTTGGGGACTGCCACAATAAGAAGGTTTGTGTAGCAGTTGAGAAGGCAGGCAGTACATCAGGAATGGGAGCTCTATTGTGCATTTACTGTGACATTATGCATGTCAAGGGATACTGTCACAGGCAAACGCTCTCTGTAGGGCTGCATTCCTTATGTGAGAGCCGCACCACATCGTTTTCATTGCCGTTGTCGAGAGTGACTACCTTTCCAGTGCGTCTTCCCAGGCAATCACTGGCATATATTTAGAGTTGAAAAATAAGACATTGACTATGTTGAAAGAGGTGGACTCAAAGCCTGCACAGTTGTGTAGGAGGAAAATAAAATCTGAGTAGCAGAGTCTGTCAGACATGAGGCCACAGTTTCCCTGTGACCCTTTTGCAGACATCTGAAGAGGACCTCCCCCAGTCAGCTCCGCAGCAATCTTGACTACTTGTTAACTCCCGTCTGAATAGTGGTTAATTCTTAGTTTTTCCTTAGCACTAGAAACCATTACCCAGAGCATGTCCTTTGACAGTATACAGAAGGGACAGTGTCCTGGTGTTGCCAAGTACTTCCCTCCCCTAACTCTACTATAATGGACCAAAAAGTGTCAGAGGAATTTCAGCTGTTTGTTGCCCTGTTTGACACTGGGATTTGCAAGTGGTAAACTGGGGGTGAGAGGTTATAGGAAGCATATTTGTTTCCATCTTGTTCTGGTCCCCAAGAAACTTGCGGTGTGTGGCAGTGCTTCATATTGCACATTTTAATTGCACAATGCAACGTGTAATCACGCTACACTTATTGCAGGTACCTGTGGAGGATTTCTGGGTGGGTCAGTAGACATGGGAACTGCCTTGTAAACAAGAAACATCTTTGACTGTCATAAGTGATAATTTTCTAATCATACATTTATATGAATGAAAACCAAGCATATCGGTATAATTTTAGTTGCAAACATGCATCACTTATAATCTATCCAGTCAGTCAGTAAAACATTATGTAGCGTATTCAGATTCTGATTTCTTTTATTTATTTAGTTTAACATTTGTTTACTGGGAAAAGTCCGAAGGCCTGGGGAGAAATGCTCCAGGTGCATGTCTTTGTAATGGGGGAGGAAACCAGAGCACCCAGAGAAAACCCACACAAACGCAGGGAGGACGTGCAAACTCCACGCAGAAGGTATCCCAGCCAAGAATCCAACTGGAGAGCCTCTTGCTGTGAGGTGACAGCGCAACCACTGCACCACTGTGCCATCCACTTTTAAACCTCATTCTTTCTCTGCATGATGACCGGTGCCTTTTGCCGTATCAGAATTTGGGAACTACATAGAAGATTGTGGCATTTCAACATGAAAGGGCAGCATTTAATAACAAGTGCTGTCCTCTGGCTTTTTAAACAAAGGTGTTGGCTGTGCTGCCTCAAGTTGGACTTCCTGATTTTTGACTTGACCAGCATGCTTTACTAGTGACCACCTTCTAGTAATCCCTCTAATTAATTAGCACTGGTCTCTGCATTCCTTCAGCTGGCATCTTGGGATGGGTTACAGTTAACTGGGAAACATCAGCACTGTTTCAGTGCTGGGTGCTGTCCTGTGCATATCTTTACTTCAAATGCAGAAACTTGGATGCAGCCCATTGTACAAGCTTCCCAAGAAGTGATCTTGTTTCTGTAGCTGTTGCTACGGTTTATGACAGTCTTTAGTGTCCCTGCCACACATTCGTGTGTTATTCCGTTTCTTATATTAGCGGCCTTCTGTTGCTATTCCTTGAAATAACAGGCCTCACTCTGTGGTCTGAAAATGAGATTCCTAACTTTTTCTCTCTCTTCCCTGATGGGAGAGACCTTGGACTCCTTGCTGGAAGGATGGGAAACCTACTGAGGTATCCAGTGGAGATATTTCTCACAATGTCTTATAGCTTTCTCAGCATCACCCTTTTAAAGCTATTTCTGGAGGTACTTCAAAGCGTGAACGTCTTTATAAAGAGGTCTGACAGGAAGAGCATAGTGTGGCACCTAAACATGCAAGGTAAGACTTGCTCTTACCCATTTTGCAGGTATGCAGTCCAGGTGTGGAAACCGACTATTAACTGCTACAACTTTGTGATAGTTGATCTCGCTCTAAGGCTATCAATTATCTTAGTAGACAAATTAAGTCATAGTTTCTCAGTCCTTTAGCTTGGGCTAACTTAGAATCCTGACGTGGTCTTCTGGAGATGGGGCGTCTTATCTGGGAAGGAAGCTGTGCTACTGAAGTCCTCCTGCTTGCACCAGGAAATGGGGGAGTGAGGGGTACACCCCATTTCAATAAACTGGAAGAGCTTGTGTATGTATGCATTCTGTCCTTTGCTACTGGTGAAGTTCCACACAGACCTATGAACTCTTCATGTTAGCGTAGACTAGTCTGGCCTCTGACCTTTCCCACCTTGGCTTCCCCAAAAACAAGTCTGAATAATGTGAGTTTTGGCATTTAAACTATTTGTTTCTTCCTGTAGAGTTTATTCAACTGCTTGACCACACCATTGAGATTTTTTGAGGTCTAAATGCCACCATGTCATCTTACTTGTGTTTCTGTAAGGCCAATGCTGTGAATCCCACAGTATATCTGTCCTCCAAGTAGATGCCTTTATTTTTCCTCCATTGAGGAAGGCACAACTTCTGCTCACCTCAGCACAATCTGGTAAAATATTTTTGAAGTGTATTCTTCATCTTGGATCGCGTTTGAAAACTTTCTTTTTGGGAGTTTTATGATTTCATTTGCTGTAGTTTCTGTCCTTTGAATTTGAGTGGTTTATGGTATGAAAATTGCAACTTAGTAGTCATAACTATGGCTAGGCACATTTTGGAGTTGTAGGTGGTGGTGCTGCGGTAACATTGTCGCCTCACAGTAAGATGCTGTCCGGTTCGATTATCAGCTAGAGCGTCTTCTGCGTGGAGACATGCGTGAATGGGCGTACCTTCGTTGAAGGTTGTGCGTCAGGGCTGATAACTCGGCACATAAAAATCAACTACCAATCATTAGCCGACCACAGTTCCGCTGTGGTGACCCCTAACTGGGAAAAGCTGAAAGACACAACAAGGATGTAACATTTGTAAGGCTTTTTTTTGGTCTTTACAAAGAGTAGGGCTTTCTGAAGATAAATCTGCATTAACTCTTGAAGTATTTGATGTTTTGTGTAACTTGTCCGTCCGGTGACCAGACAACATTTTTTTGGTCTCTTGGATTCCTATTGCCAGTTGTGATTCTGTCTTTGCAGACTTCATGATCATAGTCAGGTAGACCAGTTGGTCAAGCCTTTATTCCCAGGTAAGGGAGGGTGTGGCAGTGACACAGGGGAAAAAAAACTTCCAAGTGCTACGTTAAGCTTTTTTATGTGGTTTGCTGGCTGCATTCCTTTAACCACTAGGAGATAATTAAGGCTTTGACTGTTATAGTAAGAGACATTCTATCCTGGAGCATACTTCAGTATTAATTTCAGAATTGTGTGGGCGTTTGGATGATGTATTTATTGCCTTACATTTTCACCAAGGATATTCTATACTTTTATATGTAGGAGTAGAACATCATTTGGAAGGGCAGTGCTTCAACATGGTTTGCTATAAATCACTTTTTCTGTCTTGTGGGCTCCTACTGTATTCAGATTTAATTCTGGACATGATGTTGAGTTGACCACCTTAGTGGGCAGACTACTAGGATTTTTTCCTCTGCAGTTACTAGCTCTTGTGGACACAAGCACTTCCTAACATCATATGCTGGATAAGCAGGTAATGCCTAACCCTGCACCTTCCAGTTATTTTAGCCACTTGGACAGGTAGGCTCTTGATTCCATGGCGGTCAGTATAGCAACGTTTTTGTAAGAAGTAAAAGCCACCAATGTTTTATATTCAGTACCTGAGAAGTATAGGGCATCAAAATGTGCATGTCTTGACGGGTCACAAGCCAAGTAAGGGCATGACAAAGCACTGCAGTAAGTGCCAGGGTTTCAACCTAACCACCTGGACACACAAGACCGAAACATCAGGTGTATCCTGTATTTCCAGAATAGCAACAGTTGAAGTGCTCAGATCAAGAACCGTCAGGAGGGCCCTTGTATGTTTCCGGGGACTCTTGAGTATCTCTTGACTTTTTGGTAGCGCTAATAATAATAAAACTCTTACAGATGTAAGTCCTCACAGAGGCAGTCTTTTGTAGATTCTGTATTTTGACAGCTCCTCCTTTGACTTGCAAATGGACAGATTCACTCCTGTCTTCCACATTGGCAGAAAGTTGTTGGCTTGAGAGATGGATGCTTGGTAACCTTTTAGTTGTTCCAACGGTGTAGGTACTGCCCTTATCTGGTTCTGTCATCTTGTGCTCATCTGCAACTAGCCCATAGCTGTAAATTAGTTTGATGGGTAAAATCCCCCAGCCGGTTCATGGCGATTGTGTTTGCAACTGTGATTATCCACCTTAATACTTGCCCCTCTCAGCTCAAGCAAAGGATGATGGTCCAGGGTGAGCAGGATCGGCCAGGTTCTCCAGTGCAAGAGTGACAGGTGTTTATTTGACTTGCAATGTAATCTGTCCTTGTTAAAGTTTGTCATTGTGAAACGTGGACAAATTTCAGGGCTTATGTAAGCTTCTCCAGTCCCCACACCACCTTTGGCAGTCACTGCCCTGACAATCACCTGACCTAGTATTGACCTGTTTTCTGGTACTGAATCTGTCACCTGCAGCTGATCCCAAGCCTGCCCATCCTGACCTAAAATTATAGTCTCTCATCCCCTGGGAAGGAGATGTGGAAGAACCAAGGATACTTGTCTCAAGAGACATGAGAAAAATACGTACCCCATCCCTCACATAGCAGGTTAATCTTTAGGAGAAGCCTTGTAGCTTGGTGTTCTCAGTGAAGCGGTTTGGGCCCTCATGCCTGTCTGCCTACAAGCATGTAACTGGCTGTCTGGGGCAGGAGGGAAAGAGCCATGGGGGTCACCCTGTGATCAAGGATGTAATTTTTGAAGCGTTAAGTATTTGGGCACTACCCTGTGTGCTCCCAAAAGGTAGGTGCACTCTTTACGCCACAGGTAGAGTAGAGGAAAATTTTATATAAGCTTCTTAGAGCCATCTCCTTTGCAATATTTGATGTCTAGCCCAGGTCCACTTCACTGTTTGAAAAGGAATGTATGCCATTGGAGTGGATAGACAAGAGGGTGTGCTGCTTGCTGCATTGTAGCTGAGATCCTGCAACTGTTTGTCTTGCTTGTGTAGGTCGCAGTCTTTTGTAAAAGATCAGGCATCGTAAAAGCTTTTGGCCCTTTCAGACACTGGTCAAAGTGCCTTATCACAGCTTCTGCTGTGGATTTCCATTCATCCACCCCTAACTTTGTCTGTAGACTATAATTTGTATACATGTATGGGTGACTGAAGTGGCTTAAACTTCAAAGATGAGCTTAGAAGAGTTGTCCTGATACCCCCCCCCCCCCCCGAGGGGAGGTTGTCTTGGGTAGCCCATGAGGATTTGAGAATCGTTAAGGTGATGAGCCCTTAAAACTCTGTGGCCTACTGAAACTACCACCTTTTTGCCTACACCAGGCCAGCCACCAAGGACAAGGATACTCCCCTGTAGACTAAAGGGGCCTTCAAGCATCAGAAAGTGTTGCAATTCCTAGTCTTTTGGCTCTGCCTTCCAGGGCTCATAAAAGGATGGCAACATTGGCACAGCAGTCACGGTCCTTTACTATGGCCTACGATGGATGTGGGGTGTAGAATTTATCCCAGAATGGAAAACCATCACAAATGACCATTGGGTTCTAAATGTGGTCACAGGCAGTGTCTTAAAACTTTTATAAATTATTCTGCAGTAAGAATTCTGGTCAAGGACCAAGCAATCTTTGTAGATGTCTTGGGATTAAGCCCTGGTGTAGACATCATAATGTGTACAAAATTAGGTTGTTCCAAAGCTGATAATTCCATTCTATACTGGACATCAGCGGCTTCAGCTAGCACGTCAGACTTTCCAGCGGGTGAAAGTGGCTGGACAGGATGGATGTGTTTTGACATACAAATGTATAGGGTATTCACAGGAGGTGCACTTTAGACTTTCCAGCGGTTGAAAGTGGCTGGACACGATGGATGTGTTTTGACATACAAATGTATAGGGTATTCACAGGAGGTGCACGTCAGACTTTCCAGCGGGTGAAAGTGGCTGGACACGATGGATGTGTTTTGACATACAAATGTATAGGGTATTCACAGGAGGTGCATTTGCTTTGCTGCGAGTAGGTGCTACTTTCATTACAAATACCACTGCTTGTGCCCCAAGAGTGACGTCTGCATAGGTTTTAATGTACACGTGACGTCTGAATGCAAACAATGTGCAGACTGCTCTAAAAGTGAATAAAAATTAGCCATTCTGGCAGAAGAGCAGCATCTCCAGAAGCTAGCCATTTCACACAAGCACCTCCAGGTTGGCTTCCTTCCTTTTCCGTCTCCTTCATGGCCTTTTGAAACCCTCTGTATTCTTAGTCTACCACCCCCGTGTCAAGTACAACTTACTCGTGCAAAGTTTAAACCTGCAGCTTCCTTTCCTGCATTTTGTCCTCCTCTTCTCCTTCCTGGCTCCTTTTGAAATCTCATTAAATTGTAGTCCATTTCGTGTCTTGCTAATTTATAGTAGAGTATAATGGGTCTCAAATTAAGAATGTTTGCACCTCTGTAAATGTTTTAATTTAAATTGAGTGTAGTTGGTACTGTGCTGTAACTTCTTCTTTCGGCTTTTTCTCGGTTTGGGGTCGCCACAGCGGATCACCTGTCCGCTCATGATTGGCAGTGAGTTTTACAGTGTTGAGTTGCCAGCCCGGCGTCCAACCTTCCACAGAAGGCACACACTCACACCTAGGGCCAATTTAGAGTGTCCAATACACCTACAGCATGTCTTTGGGGTGTGGGAGGAAACCGGAGCACCCAGAGGAAACCCACGCTACCACAGGGAGGACATGCAGACTCCACACAGGAGGCACCCCAGCTGAGGATCGAACTGGACGACCTCTTGCTAAAAGTATTTAAATAAGTTCTTAGGACCTGTGGATGCAACAGATAACTTCAGTGGAATCAAGGGCATGTATTTTGGCTGTTTTGCAAATGTGTGATGCTTTTTATACATTGTTGGTGTGTAAACATAAATATGCACATCACATCATATTATGGTTACATGTATATAAGGGCAGCAAGAATTAAGAGAATAATGCACTTAGATGAAAGCATACAAATTAACCACGAAATATAATTACTGGATTATAAAGCAGTATTAATGTATATATTATGATAAGTTTTATACACTAGATATAAACTACAAAGATGTATTGAGAATTTATGTAGACTGTTATGTAAATAGTTAGTTTTGTTTTAGCCCAATTTACCTCAGATTTTACAATACTTAACTGAGATGCTTCACAAGGGCCTGTCTTTTTCCTCCATTAAAATCCATGCCTCAACTATTTCAGCTCATTATAACACAGAACCTACACTCTTCTCTCATCCACTGCTTAAGCAGTTCCTTAGAGGGGCCAAAAATTTGAGACCACCCAGGAGAGCTCCAAACCCAGCCTGGGACCTTAACTTTGTCTTGGAGAAACTCACTCTACCTCCTTTTGAGCCAGCTGCTACTGCAGACTTAAAGTTTCTTTCTTGGAAAACAGATTTCCTTTTAGCAATCACTTCAGCTAGAATGGTATCTGAATTACAGGCCCTTATGGCAGTGGATCCTTTCATCATCTTTCATGCAGACAGGGTGTCCCTCAGCACCAATCCATCCTTCATACCCAAGGTGGTATCCAGTGTGGCTCTTAATCATTCCATTCATTTGCCAACCTTCTTTCCCAATCCACAGAATAAAGGGGAACAGATAGTATATTCCTTAGATGTGCAAAGACAACTTAGATTCTACTTGGACAGGACTAAACCTCAAAGGAAATCTGAACACCTGCTGGTGGCATTTGCTGCACGGGCAGAGGGGAAGGCTATTTCAAAGCAAACCATTTCTAAATGGATAAGCCATTGCATTCATTTCTGCTATAAGCACCATGGAAAACCTATCCCCCAGGGGATCAGACCTCACTCCACCAGGGCTGCATCTACCTCTACAGCCTTTCTCAGAGGCGTCCCTAACAGGGACATCCTAGAAGCTGCTACTTGGAGTTCTGTATATACTTTCACCAAGCATTATCATTTGTCAATTTTATCTAAATCCAGAGCTGGCTTTGCCACTGCAGTCTTGCAGGGCCTTATAGCTGGCCCTAATGCTATCTAAATTCCTCCTCCCAACCATAGCTTTGGGAATCTACCCAAATGTAATGACTTCAATAGTGAAACACGAAGAACATAGTACAGTTGTGTACACTTACCATAAATGTAGATGTTTGAGTGTATTCACTGTTGCAGTCCTGGTTACCCTCCCTCCAGCCCCCTAACTTCTTTTGGCTATACCTCTAATTTCCTTTAATATGCTTAAAAGCCTTTTTAGTGTATTTGCTTTTTTGTTGGAGGTATATCTTTGTACTTTTATATTTAATTGCTTCCCATTAGGGGGGCACCTGACATCTGGGGCAAGAAAAACTGATGTAATAGCGTCGGCTGCATGTTTTATACCCCTGGCGTCCTGACATCATGGAAGAAGGGACAGCAACGAGGGACCCAAGACTTTGTTAATCATGCTGACTGAGGGCTACCTGCAAGCAGATAACCCGAATGTAGTGACTGCAACAGTGAATACACTCGAACATCTTCATTTATGGTAAGTGTACACAACTGTACTTTTATTTGTATCTATTCAGACATTTACAATGACATCCTCACCATAATATTAATAACAATAATTTATAATGTAAATTATTTTATTAACTTAATTTGCTCAGTGTTTTCTGAAAACTGTTATTTGTTTGCTTTTGGGCTCAACCTGAAAATAGGTGATCTGGTAAGTGTTCTACCGATTGCTTTGCTGGCCCACTAGCAGAGGAAACAAAGATATGCCCCACTAACAGAAAAAACAACACTGAAACACACAGTTAATGCAATATCCTTTATTGGACCAATTTCAGTTTTACAGTTACTCAAACGTTTGGACTAATGACAGTTCTTTATCAGGAGTTATTACATAACTGATGGTAGATGCAATGGTTTAATATCTACTTCTGCCTAGAAAGGAGTATATCATTTCTTTATAAACTTGAAAAATGCCTGGAAGAAAGTGTGCAGCTTGGATGTTTGGTATGACAATTATGCCTTAGAGACAGATACAGTGTTAAATGGGTAAACACGTGAGCCTGTAAAATAAGAAGACTGGGTTATGGACTGCAAAATTTAGCATTCTCCTTCATGTCACAGCACAGCCAGTGGTCTTTTAGCAGAGATGATAACAGCCCAAGAAACTACACAGACATTTGATGGGATCACAATAAAAAAGATGTGCAGGGACATTAGTAAAATTTGGAGAAGTCAAACAACACAAACTTACATATAAACCTGATAACTATCATTCTTTGCTTAATATAATTCACACTATTTCCCAAATAGAACTTCAAGACCTAAAGGGGACAAACTTCTACCTCTCACAACAAAATTCACGTCCTCTACAGTAGACTCACTGTATCTCTAACTAAGTCTCCAAAATGTGGAACCTGTTTCTTTATGTATCCTAGTGCCAGTTAAATGTCTCAGCCCAAGTCCAACAGCTTCATATGTAAGCACAGACCTCCAAACCTCACCAGTTCATGCATTGACCAATGCTCCTTGTGTTAGAAGTAACAGCAGGGAGTACATAGGTCAAAGCACTATCAGCAGTTCAAGCATATTGTATATATAAAACTGCAATCCATTGTAATTTGTAGCAATCTAATAGCATCCAAATAATTGTATAATACAGTAAGATACACATGCATTAGTATGCATGTGTGACACCCCTGCATTGGCCTAGTAATCAAGGGACCCCTCAATCCCCACCACTCACACCAGTGAGGATGTATACATTGGAAGACAAGTGCACACAATAAAGCACACTTCCTTTAAGAGCTCACAGAGATCACTGTCAGTCTCAGTATTGCCCTTTCTCCAGATCTCCAATAAGACTCCCACCGCACAGCTATATGCATAGACCAGCTGAGGGCCATCTCCAGCTCACTCTCTCTTCAATCAGTGTTTTGTGTCTCTGCCCAAGTAGCTCACTCTCACACACACACACACACACACACACACACACACACACACACTTTGAGAGATTTGATTGATGCACACATGCACACACACACAATACACACACACACACACACACACACACACTTGGTTGGCATTAATTTACTAGCCATGCCCCCTTCTGCCCATTCCAATGTAGAAAATTAGCTGCCACCAGCCAATTCCTCTTTACTTATTAGCTACAATCAAGCCCACAAGAATTCAATCCTACTATGTAATGTTGCTATTAATCCAAATGGTAGTCTGACCAAGACTTGTATATTTAGGAGGGTCTGTACAGTGTCACCAAATACATATGCAAGTACTTCCAGGGAGCTTAAATATGTCTCACAAATATCAGCCACAAAGATATGGTTTAAATATATTTAATAATAAATAATAAAAAGAACAAGACAATACTCAGGAAACAAACACTATTCAGAGTTCAAAGCCCATAGAAAATAGTTTAAACAACATAGCAGGACAGTCCAAATAAATTTGTGTTCCAAACCACCTTTGCTATATTCCCATCTATAACTAAGAGATATAATATGTCCTACTGCCCACTTTACAGACAACATACAGGCAGAAGTGCCGAGTGATGTTCCCAGGTCCAAGACAAGATAAATAAAATGCCTAGTCTCCCAGAGAGTTCTAACAATCAAACATTACTCGCCTGGTTGTGCCTCCTGGATGACATCACTCTTTGTCACCTGACTTCAGTTCCCAGACTAACAGATACTAACAGAATTTTAACATCTCTGTGTGAGAAGTACATATCTCAGAAGTTTGCAGAACCTGGAAGTCATAAAACAATAAAACGCTTTTACATTTGAAACCTAGTAATTATTTCTGTTTCAAGACAATGCAAGCACTTCTAGCTCTAGACATTGTATCTGCTGCTGAACTGAAAGTGAGAGATAACACAATTGTAAAATGCTTTGTCAACTTATTTTCTTGAAGATTTGCAAGTTAACTCTGCATATTCCAGCGTCTACTATTGAAATATACATTTGCACAGGTATATAGTTTATATACATTTCTGTTCTTTTCTAGTACGGTACACTGTGGACATATAGTTGAAGCTCAGTACTGTACAAACCTGTTCAACACTAACTTCTGCACCAGTAGTTTAATATACACATAACATATAGTTTTCTTACACTTGTAAGACAAGCATATGAATCATGTTGATATTCACAAATGACATATAATTATTTACAAAATTCCAGATAGATGGGCTGGCAGTGTCACAGTATGAATGAAAAAAAGTAGTACAAAAATATACTAAAGTATAGTAACAACAAGAAATATAATTAGTCAACTGAGAAGAAGGATTATATCATCAACGCTATATAATGTTAAGGAGATCACAATAAAATTAAATGGTCTCAGCATTAACAGATGAACAGCAAGTAACAACAAATGTAAACTTAAGTAGCCCAGCTCTCTGGCACAGAAAGATTGAGTCGTGACTGCAGTTCGGACAATCTAAGCTCGATTAGCAACCTCATACACTGGAAAAGCCAGGCTGGGAGATGGAGGAGTAAATTGGCATGGAGTGGGTTGGGCAGACTCAGACCACACTAAACAGTGTGATTTCCCTGGTGGAGACCATGCAAAGGACTGTAAGTACTTTGGGAAGAGGCAGAGGTGCTTGGAGGAAAACACTCCTTACTGAAATGAGGAAGCAGCTTCTATGGTCAGTTCACTGCACATACCATTCTGGCTGACTTACTGGGTGCATGTGGAGAGTGGAGTGTAAAGCAACAACAAATATTGATACACCACAATGGCTGTTTGAATGAAGAGTCCTACTAAATGACCTTCACCCTGGTGATGGGGAAGAAATGAGCTGACTGACTGGGAGGCAGGATAAGGATCACCAAAAACAAGGACAAAGGCAGTAAAGAGATAAAAAAAGACAGACTTAACTTCTAAGCTCGGGATTTATCTCTTTGAGGCAAACTTAGGGCTATAGGTAAACAGACCTCATCTTATAGCTATGGGTATTCTATAAGCTGTAGTCCTGTTATTTTCTTGAGTATGTAATAAAGGCAGGGTGATTACCTTGTTTTAGTGATGTACAGGGTTTCAGTATTAATGTGCTGAGTGACATCACCTGCGGAGGAGGGTTTGCTTGTATATACAAGCACTGCACTGCTGAACACATTGAGGATAGTCAGGCTGCAGGTGTACCAAGGGCTTGGCTGAAGTTTCTGTTGTTTATCTGTGTAATGCTAGGGAGTGTATATAAATAAAGCCTAGCAATCTACACCAATAATCTATGCAACTGTTCTCCTTAAATGCACTTACAGAAGTCCACCAGAACAAGAGGCACTCAATCAGTTTAAAGTTGCTGCTAACAGACCACCACAGAATAAGTTAAAAAGGTGTTAGCAATGTCTCACAATATGCAGCAACTCAGCAATCTCAGCGGAAAAAAGCAGTAGCTGGCAGCAGACAAACAATTGCCTTGATGACATATGCTCCTGGTATTCTAAGGGTTTGACTTATTTATTTGTAGATTTAATTCTCAGAGAAAGTCACCCGCTGTATATTTTATTGATTTATTGGTTATAATTGCAGCTCAGTTGTGTTGCAGTTAGTGCTGTTGTATGGCAACATTTTGATCTCCATAACAGTTCTTGGCTGGGAAACGTTTGCAGAGTCTGCATATTATCTCTGTGTCTGCAGGGGTTTTTACTGGGTGCTCCATTTTCTTTTCATATACCATAATGCGTTGTAGTTGAATTAGCAAACTACCAAACGGACTGCCAATGTTCATGCCATAAGTAAGAGAGAGTGTGTGTGTCTGCGTGTCTGTGTTTGTGTGTGTGGCTAAATTTCTTTTCCCAAAAAAAAAAAAAAAAACAGTGTGAACGTATGGGGCATTTTTAGTAAATGATTAATAGCACCTTGAAACTCCACCCTAAACTGCTAACCATCCAGGCATAGGAGTCAGGTACCACATCAAAGGGGGGGAAGGTTATATGCCATCTCAAGTGAGGGATCTGGCTGCTACTAACTGTTAACAGATTAAACGAAGGAAAATGTGATGCAGCAGACTAAGGGTATAAATAGGAAAGAGGAATCAATTTGATTTTTATTTTTATTTTAATTTAAAAACTTAATTTAAAGGAACAGAACAACTCATTACATCTCAAGAATCAAAACAAGAGGTAGAGAATAAGATTTTTTCTTAATACAGGCATGGGATATCGGATCTAGTTCACGTTGTCGTAAGCCGACAATACCGACACGATATTGTCGGCATGACAATGTCGAATGTTCAGAACATCACAGGCAAACAGAAATCTCCATAAGAGATTTCAGTTTACCTCAATGTAGTGTGGTCTCGGAGTTGGTATATTTAAGTAGGGGGTGCAGAGGGGCTTGACCCCTGCCAACACTAGTTAGTTTTTTTTTATTGATTTATTTATTTTTTTACGTTATTCGATATTTGATTGGTTAGACAGAGGGACCGGGCTAGTAAAGATGTGCAGCAGGTAAGGGTGATAAAGGATAATGAGGGAAACATACTCACAAGCGGGGAGAGTGTGTTGAGCAGATGGAAAGAGTACTTTGAGGTTGATGAATGAAGAGAATGAGAGGGAGAGAAGGTTGGATGATGTGCAGATAGTGAATCATGAAGTGCAGTGGATTAACAAGGTGGAAGTAAGGATAGCTATGAAGAGGATGAAGAACGGAAAGGCTTTTGGTCCAGATGACATACCTGTGGAAGCATGGAGGTGTTTAGGTGAACTGGCAGTGGAGTTTTTAACTAGATTGTTTAATGAAATCTTGGAAAGTGAGAGGATGCCTGAGGAATGGAGAAAAAGTGTTTTGGTACCGATTTTTAAGAATAAGGGTGATGTGCAGAGCTGTAGTAACTACAGAGGGATTAAACTGATCAGTCACAGCATGAAGTTATGGGAAAGAGTAGTGGAAGCTAGGTTAAAAAGGGAGGTGATGATTAGTGATCAGCAGTATGGTTTCATGCCAGGAAAGAGCACTACAGATGTGTTGTTTGCTCTGAGAGTGTTGATGGAGAATTACAGAGAGGGTCAGAAGGAGTTGCATTGTGTCTTTGTGGATTTAGAGAAAGCATATGACAGGGTGCCTAGAGAGGAGTTGTGGTATTGTATGAGGAAGTTGGGAGTGTCAGAAAAGTATATAAGAGTGGTACAGGATATGTAATGAGGGTAGTGTGACAGCGTGAGGTCTGTGGTGGGAGGACGGATGCGTTTAAGGTAGAGGTGGGATTACATCAAGGATCAGCTCTGAGCCCTTTCTTATTTGCAATGGTGATGGACAGGTTGACAGATGAGATCAGACAGGAGTTCCCATGGACTATGATGTTTGCAGATAACATTGTGATCTGTAGTGAGAGTAGGGAACAGGTGGAGGAGGCCCTGGAGACGTGGAGATATGCTCTAGAGAGAAGAGGAATGAAGGTCAGCAGGACTAAGACAGAATATATGTGTGTGAATGAGTGGGACACTAGAGGAATGGTGAGGATGCAGGGAGTAGAGGTGGTGAAGGTGGATGAGTTTCAGTACTTGGGATCAACAGTTCAGGTTAATGGTGAGAGTGGAAGAGAGGTGAAGAAGAGAGTACAAGCAGGATGGAGTGGGTGGAGAAGAGTGTCAGGAGTGATTTGTGACAGACGAGTACCAGTAAGATTGAAAGGGAAGATCTACAAGAGGGTAGTGAGACCAGCTATGTTATATGTGTTGGAGACAGTGGCATTGACAAAAAGGCAGGAGTCAGTGAGCATAGAGTTGAAGAGGTTAAGATTTGCACTGGGTGTGATGAGGATGGACAGGATTAGGAATAAGTATATTAGAGGGTCAGCCCAAGTTGGAAGGTTTGGAGACAAAGCCAGAGAGGCAAGATTACGTTGGTTTGGACATGTGCTGAGGAGGTATGCAGAGTATATTGGGAAAAAGATGTTAAGGATGAAGCTGCCAGGTAACAGGAAAAGAGGAAGGCCTAAGATAAGGTTTATGGATGTGGTGAGAGAGGATATAAAGGTGGTTGGTGTGACAGAGTAAGATGTAGAGGACAGGAAGAAATGGAAACAGTTGATCTGCTGTGGCGACCCCTAATGGGAGCAGCCGAAAGAAGAAGAAGAAGATGCAATATTTTACTACTTCGATCAATAAATTTTGACCTTTAATGATTTGATGTAGTAAAATTTTGATAACGTGATATAGACGCGGGATATTTGTATTCTTTTAAGAATATTCACACATGGATTTTATTGGCATGCACACTAGGTTAATGAGAAGGTTAAAGGCTAGGAGAAGCGAGGAGACATTGGTGACACAGGCTATATTAGTGTACTGCATCCCATCAAGAGAGAAAGAAATGATGGGAGTATAAAGGACAAAGCAACAGAGAACATAATCTTTCAAAAAGTGAAGTTAGAAAATAAGTAGCTCTGGAAGAAGAGGCTTGTTAGTATATTTAATAAAAAAATGCTATATAGAGTGATAAGTGCTAGTAACTGGTCAATAGAAAGGCAGTGGTTGGTAAAACAGAATCACAGAACAATAATGTTAGAATAAGAATCATTTATGGTTCAAATGGAGAAGGTCTGACGGTCTGTACCATTTTTCCAAGATCTGTGCCTGGTAAGATGAAAAAGTGTTCATTAAAACATGAAAGGACTTCAGCATTACACTGCTGTCAAAAACTTACTGAATAGTAATGGAAAGGTTAAACATAACAAAACAAGGGAAATCATACTGTAGCAAACAGGAAGGTGAATATTACTGCATATATGGAAAATGGTATCCATTTCTAATAAGTATTTAATTCATCCATTTCTGATAAATTGCTAATCCTGTTTATAGCAGCAATTAATGCATGCAAGAGAAGACAATAATCATGGATGACACAATAGCCAGTTGCGAGATGTGCACACACACGCATGACACAAGCACACACATGAATACACTTGTTTCCTATCCTCTAGATTGCACACATATAAAGAGCCATAGAATATCATTCCTTTCTTTTAGAATATTCCTACTCAACACAGCAACAGCTGCTCAATTTTGACCGCCTATCCCACTCTACTCAATCTGCCAGTTCACAATAATCCAATAATCTGTAACATCCTCCTTCATTTCAGACAGAAAATATTCCTCTGTCTACACTAATGCTTCACACTACAAAAAGAAAACTGCAGAATAATCATGATTATACAACGACCCCCCCATTAATATTCAAAAACGTGCATGCTGATTGGTCAGTGTGCACATTGTAAATCAAAGACTTATACTAATGAAAAAGGTCCGGTCACCAGTACTTTTTCCATTAGTATGTCTTTTTTTTTTGGACAGCAACGGATAATGGAAGAGCTCCGTTGCTGTTATCTCGCTATGTTAAATGAGTTTAACATAGCAAGATATCTTAAAAAAAAGCAATGGAGATCTTCCTTTCTCTGTTGCTTTTTTTAAAGCTGTCTCGCTATGTTAAACTCGTAAATTTCTGTTGCTTTTTTTAAAGCAATCTCGCTATGTTAAACTCTTTTTTAACATAGCGAGACAAGTTTTTAAAACCAATGGAGATCTACCTTTCTCCGTTGCTTCCACACACACAGTTCTGATGTACTGCGTAACCATACGCATCAGTACATCAGAACTGCCCAGAATACTGGACAGCCGGACGGCAGCAAGGAGGCATTATACAATTACATTATTTAAGAAAAGTAAGTATTTTTCTTCTTAAATAATGTCATTGTAATAGCAATAACCTTCTGGTAAATGCTGGATTTACCCACGGTTGTCTTGTTTGGCCACTGGCTTCACTCGCGTGACCAAACCACACCAACCTGGGTAATAGCATTACCCACACCCAGGCGGGTTATTACCTAAATATATTGCAGCATAGCATGAAATGGCAGAAACCACTAAAAACTCTTTACTGGATCTTGAGGGATGACTGTCTACTGTCAGAAGTTATTCTATACCCAGTCAGCTCATTTTGTATTTTCCATTTATCCAATCACATCATTGCCACTTTTCCAGCCTTGATCACTTTCGCGTTCTCTGTAGGTATACGCCTGTATCTGGTCAATAGTTTCCACTATTTTCTTCCTCTTTTGCTTAATATCGTTGTTTAATGCATTGCCTTATTCTTTGCACCTTATCGTTTCTAGCAAAGTCTGGTTGTTAATTTCATGATAGCTTTTACCCATTTACTTACTTGACAATTTATCTAGTGACATTACTTGAGAGACACCTCTTTTTCTATTGTAGGAGACATCCATTTCACATCCCAGCTTCATTTTAGCCTTGATGAAATCTTCAGACTTGGCACCAGATGGTCTGAGTATATAATCTATTTAGGGTTGTCTTATTTTAGGAAAACATATTTTTTCCTGCTATCAGTTAGAGAAAACAGGCATAATTTATATTTTTGAATGTCCTGTGAAAATATCCTTATATCTCTACCTTGTTGTAAGCAGTATTCTTTAGTTTCATAAACCAAATATCTGTACCCAATTGAACTTCTGTTGTAATATCTGTTCTTCTCACTTTGTACAATCAGTTCAACTCAGTTATAAATGCAGATAGCATTTTTAATATTTTAGGTAATTTAAAAATTAGGCTTTTTAACTTCATCTCTTTTTCTGATGACAGTGCCATGTTGGCTTTGCTTCCGACTCCATTTTCTGGACTAACTGCCTTAGGTACTACATTCATTCATTACCCAGAGAAGACCGTGTGTTATCTGCTTACTTCTGTTACCTGTGCTGAGACTGTATTTCTGAAGAAACTTCACTTAAAGCAAAACATTGTTCCTTACTCCTGGCTACAGAGCACTCATTTCTTCTTTGTCACAGCTGGGGAAATTCACATTAGAATATGAAATGTTAGTGTTGTTATGACTATGAAACTCATACAATAAAGTGTTGCTTAAAGCTCTGCCCTCACAGAAGTTTCTCAGATTGCCTGCTAATTCCTACTGCTGCATAAGCATATGACATGTACAGTCCTTTAAACTATATAATTTATCCTTACTTAATGGATGCTTGTCCATGTTGCAGTGAACCCGGAGGCTAATGCTATGGAAGAGTGGTTAGCCTGAAAACAGGAAAACAGTTTTTACATTTTAGCTAAATGTCTGTTAGATGAATTTCATGCCATAATAGTCATTAGATGTGCTTGTTCTAGCAAGGCATATCATTTTATTTAGCACATTACTTTGTTTAATTATGTTTCCTAATTTTACTGCAGTTTTACATAGTCTGCCTTATTGAAAATACCTCCTTTTATTGGAAAGACTTTTTCTTTATTGTGTACTCCTTTAAAGGCATTCAAAAACTGCCATTTTAAGCATGAAGTTTATTTTTATGCTTCAGAAATATAATTTGACTGGATCTTTTGAGTGTGCTGTTTAATAAAATGCCCACAGTTTTGTTTAGCTATAGTCTGCTCTGCTAAATTATCATTAGGGCAGCAACTTGTTCTACTTGTAATAATTCAGTGGGCTTTGTTTTGCTATAGTGGCTGTCTACGAATAAACATTTGTTTTATTTAGGTATTGTATCTATTAAATGAGTAACATACAGGGCACATGCAATCCTTTTCAGGGGCACTGTCTGGTCAAATGACTTGCTCAGCATCACACAGAAGGCAAAATGGAGGTGGAAGGAATTTAAACCGCACATCCGTGAATACAGCAAGCAGATTATAAAAGCTCACAGGCTTCACCCTGTGCACTAGCTGCCAGACTTTCCATAGTGTGTCATTCACATCAACATTGTTTATTTATTTAACATTTATTAACCAGGTAAGTGGACTGGTCCAAGGATCCATTTTAGCCACGACTTAAGCCAAGTAAGCAAATATAAAGTAGAGACATAAAATGCATACCTCATATGTACAGAGAATGACATTATGAAAGGATATACAGTGTCATAAAACAATAAAGCAACTGTTGCATATTCCAAGTGTAAATTAAGGACATGTTTTTGCAGTGGCATAAAAACAAAGTAGAAGGAGAAGAAGAGAGAAGTGTCTTTGCATTGGTAATCCTCTGACAGATAAAAGTGCAGTTTAAAATTACGTAATGAAGAATGTAAAGGGAATGTAAGACTTAGAGGGGGAATTCAATAAAGCCTACATGGAGTTATTCTCCATGTAGGCATAGTAGCATGGTCCTAACATGGAACATGGCCGCTGAGCGATCCAATAAACAAGGCGGAGGGACGTGCACGAGTATGCACCCACAGAACTGTCCATGGAATGCAAATCACCTCATAAGCTGGTGAAATCTATGCAAATGAGGTTGATTTGCAATCCAATAATCAGAAGGGCACCTGTGAAGGTGCCGTATAGGTGTTAGAAATGTATCTGGATAGAAACTGTGTTCCGGAATGTAAAATTTAAACAGGGGCAGTAAAAGGCCAAACAAAAGGGTAGATATTGCACTGTAGGCATGCAAATGGCCAAAACTATGGCCAGTGGGTCCAAAAAGCAATGCAAATGCATAAAAAATAATTTTATTTTTTTAATACATATATTACGTTTGCGTGGCACGCAGTGGTGCACAAACATGCCATTATGCATTAAAAAGTGTAAAAAATGAAAATTAGACATTTTGAAATATATTGCATTATAGTGCTCAGCATGCAGAGTCTTACAATGGCAGGTTTCAGTGGTTGCTATAGAGACAGGCCATGGAGTAGTGAAGTATCCAGGGTATACTCAATTAGCTGTATGTAAATGAGCTGGGGTTACAAAATAGAAAAATGGCCACTGTGTCCACAGATACAACTCATGGTAGGGTTAGAACCATGTAGATAGTAGTAGAACAGGCATCTGACATCAAAAAGGGGTGTGTCACACTAAGTGTAAGCGGATTGGAGCTCAGCGGCACCTGTTTGTGCTCAGCTAAACACTGCTAAGCGGGGGTGTGTGTCCAATGTAGCTGAGCTGTCTTTAGTCCCATGGCACGTGTTTTAGCTTGGTTAACAAAAACTGAGCATGCCCGTGCACAGGGGAGTGTCCAAACTGCTGAGCACTGTTTACACCAGTGGCGTGGGTTTGCAAGCCATGCCCCAGTGCTTAGCAGTCAAAGAATTTAAAAAAAAAAAAAAAAGGAAATAGCTAGGGGAAGCTAGTCAAGTAGAAATGTAGGTCCTTTTTGACGACACTATCATGTTGTAACAACAGTTAATTTAACCCCCCTGCAAAGGTATCTATATACACATACATTGCAGGCACTCCTGGTATTATAGTTGGTCCTGTTAATAAAAGTTGTAGTTAACTAATTATTATTTCTTATGTTCACTTTCATTTATTTGTATTTTTTAAGGTTTATTTTAGATATGTTTTTATATAAAGTTTACACACTAGTTATTGTATTAATTAACATGGAGAATTGTAGCTTTATACTGTATGTGACTATTGTTTTTTTAAAAGGTGATTGCTGCTCTGAGGAAATTCGAAGATGTCACTTCCTATTGGCCTTGATATTAATGGAGTGTGAGTTTTAATTGTTTATTTTACCTCTGAAGAGGCCACGGATTGCCGTGGCGAAAACGTCTTGGTTTCAAAATAAAATGCGTTAAGGTTTTTATTTTGTGTCTGGTTTTGTCTGCTGACAAGGACCTCGCTTTGTGGATTTACAAGTAGAAATGACTGATAAGTGACTCAAACCCACAATGATATACCTATCAGGTGAAATGCATCATAGTGAGCCAATCAGGCTACATCTGCAGCACACCAGTATAAAGCATGCATACACCCTACAATCTGATTTTTCCCACCTACTCTGCACCACTGGAGTACATATTCAGGAATTTAATTTTACATGACAAAATGATAGGGGCTGCTGCTGCTCCTCTGCTACATCTGTACGTGCTACAGGCTGAGGTCAGTGATGATGCCGATGCTGACAACAGGCCCAGACTGAGAAGGAGAAGAGTGTTCAGTCCCAAGGTAACCTTCCAGGGGCTACATGAGCTAGAGATTGTAGAGAGACACAGGCTGGACAGAAACATACTACACGAACTCACTGAGCTCTGCCACCCTCAACTTAGACCCAAAGCCAACAGAGGAGAGCCCATCCTAGTGGAAGCAAAGGTATGTGTAGCCCTTAGAATATTAGCTACAAGTATTTTTCAAAGACCAACTGGGGACATAATGGGGGTCTCACAGGCATCTGCATCCAGGGTACTCCATCAGTTCCTGGATGCCATGCAAGCACATGCCAATGAGCACATTTATTTACCCCGCACCCCTGAGGAGAGGGCCAGCAATATACATCTCTTCCACCATGTAGCACACAACTCTGAGGTACTGAGTACTATAGACTGCACTCATGTGCACATCAGAGCACCACCCACTGAGGAGGGTAGAGTCTACATCAACCGCAAGAGGTATCACTCCATCAAATTCCAGGTCATGTGCAATGCCTAGGGCATTATCATGAATGTGTGTGCCAGCAGCCCTGGCAGTTACCATGACTCCCACATCTGGCAAGCATCACAGCTGTACCAGACGTTTGCCGGGGGGGCATCCTGTACGGCCATCTACTGGGGGATGCTGGCTACGCACCGGTACTGTGGATGATGACACTCATCAGAAATGCACACGCACCAACTGAAGAATGCCATAATGAGGCACATGCACAAACTAGGAACATTACAGAGTGTATGTCTGGGCTGCTCAAGTTACGGTTCCACTGCCACAATATATCTGGTGGAGCCCTGCAGTACTCTCCAGCCACATGTGCACACATGTTCACAGTATGTGCCATGCTACACAATATGATCCTGCAGAAACAGATGCAACAGGAGCATCACAGGAAAGGGACACACAGCCCCTCACAAGTGCCAAGGTCCCCACAGTTACAGGGGGACTTGGAGGATGAACCCCCTGAGCCTGTCCCTGTAGGCAGAAGTAGGTGTGCTCAGTATGTCCTGGCCTTGGCAAAGAGGCAAAGCATAGCACATGAACTGACAACCTAGGGACGTTGGGTCTGACACCTCACTCTGACTCACATACACACTACAAAGGATGTCAGCCACAACACACAACATGTACCTTAACATGTATTGGGTGTGTACTGCATGCATCTAACAGAGTCAGCACTGAAGCACCATTATATCCACTGCTGCAGGCACAAGATAAGTCACTCTTTGTTGCAACAAATGTATGGGGTACTACACTATGGTAGCATAGGTATGGACCTGCTGCATGTATGCAAGGGAATAGAGTGGGCTACTGGGATAGCTGCAGACAACTAACGGTTATGTGGGACAGCAGGAACTTCCTGCCCAATAGTGGCTGCCTATATTATGCAGTAGGCCCCAAGCCAGCAAAACCCACCACACTATGTGAGGGAATTACAAACAGCACAGGACAGATGCTTGACTGTCAATGTTAGATTGACCTACCCCCAACACACCCATGTTCCCATACAACTGCAGTAACATTATGTTTGCAAGGTAATAGCAGCAGACTACAAAATCCCAGGGTGGTCCCAATCAACCTGGTAACACGTCCATTTCCACAATATGCAGGTTGATGTGCTATGGATGGCTGTGGTTGATAGTGTCAGGAATTAAACTGCACTGTCTGGTGGCTGTTGTGGCTTAGTGGGCTAAGTACCTTACCATGGTTGATGTTGCTCATGTTTCAATACTGGCTGCATCTACTGTTTTGCATGTGAGCTACACCTATGGTAGGAGCTCTACAGACTGTCCATATGTCACTATTTGTTACTGCAAGAAAGCTGGACAAAGCCAGAGATAATGGAGGGTAGCTCTGAATTACCTACACTGTGGCTAGTAGAACAGAAGGTTGCAACAAGTCAGAATAGCAGCAGGATGTCAAGGCCATCAAGTAACTGTGTCAGTGCTTACAACAAGTCAGTGGGCACCAGCATACTCTCAAATGCACAGAGTGTTCATAGGTTCATAGATTCATAGATTCATAGGTGTGTACTAGGCCAATGGCCCTGGAGCCTTTACAAGCCTAGCCCATAGAAGTGCCCTGGCATCATGCCACCGAACATTAGTTCCTGGTGTCTCTATCAAGTAGAGCCACTGGAGTGATCCCTGGGCTGAACTTACTATTTCCCATCCACTCATCAAGATTTCTCTTGAAGAGGGCCAGTGAGGTGCTCTGCTTGACATGTGTGGGAAGTCTATTCCAGAGCATGGGCAGTCTCTGGGTTAGGAACCTGACCCGCCAGCATGTTCTGTTGATTGTGTTATGAGGTTGAGGTCCCTGGAGCATGTGGTGCAGAGATTGGGATTTCTTTAGGTGTAATATTTCTAACAGGGCCAGACATGGCTTTGAAGTCAAGCAGAGATCGCTTCTTAATAGATGATATGAGACAGAAAAGCTGGAGTTTTTATTCTGTCCATGTAGGCATGTGTTTAAGGCCTAGGATCCTCTTTGTGAGGTACTTTTGTGGCATTTCAAGCTGTTGCAGGTGTTTAGTGAGGGACATGCCAAATGGGGCATTATACCATGATTGGTCTAATGAAGGCAGAGCAGAAAGAGATGATGACCTCTTTCTTCCTGGATGCAAAACCCTTGGTAATGAGATGCTCCACATAGAAGGACTTTCTGACCACAGTGGTCGAAGGAGAGGTTGCTGTCAACCTGTGTCACCAAATCACTTATAATGCCTTCAGTATTCAGTGGGCTACCATTAATGTGGTAATTAGTGGGAAATGAGCTTTTCCCAAAGGGAATGACAACACATTTTTGGCATTAAGCTTAAGGCCATGGTTTTGACACCAGTTGGTCTCAGTGAGGCCTTTCTGTAGGATGTCTACATCAGTTGGGGAGTTAATAATGGCTCCCAGCTTGCAATCATCTCCGAACTTGGTCAGCCAGAGTTCCTCCATGTTGGCCTGGACTTCTGAGAAGTAAATGCCAAACAGAAGAGGATCCAGGATCGATCTCTGTGGGACTCCCCTGGTCGGCAGTCTGACTTGGAATCTGCTACTTTCACACTGTGGGTTCAGTCTGTGAGCTAATTTGCAACCAACCTAGTAACATAGGGGTTGATGCCTAGTTTGGTAAGTCTAGCAATAATTTCTGAGTGAGGAATGATATTAAAGGCCTTGGCTAGATCAAGGTTAGCTGTATGAATTGCATTGCTCTCATCCACACCTCTGGTGACTGACTCAAATAAGTCAAACAGGTTGAGCAGGCATGATCTACTCTTCACAAAACCAAACTGTGTGGGATCCAGAGTTTGGAGATTCCCTATATCCTTGTTAATTAGGTCCATGATGATGCACTCCATAGCCTTACATATCCGATTTGTCAGGCTAATGGGGTAATAATACCCAGGGTCTGTAGTTGCTCCCTTTATGGAGAGGGATGACTAGCAGTACACCATTCTGTAGGGACAAAGCCTGAGGTGAGGCTGTGATTGAACAAGGCACACTGATGTTGCACCAGTTCACTTTGTAGTTCATGTAGAACACAGCCAGGGATATTGTCAGGTCCCACGGAAGCTATATTCTTGGCCTTGGACAGTGCAGCTTTAACCTGTGCTGCAGTAATGCTGGGTGCCTGGCATTCTTCCAGTTTCAGTGTTGCAGAATGTCCACATTTTTGCCTCATATGTATGGTCCATTTTTCATAACATTACATTCTTCTTGCAAACTAATGGCAAATCAATAAAATTTGACATGAGAAAATAATAACAGACAGTTGAGATGCACACTTCATGCCCATCAGAACATTCATGTTAATACAAAACCTGTTATTCTACCAACTGTCTAAGTTTGTAAGTGCAATATTAAAAGCCTGTCACTATGCTTGTGCCTGTGTCTGTGTTCCACTTTTACATATGGCTTTGTCCACAGGTTGAGAGGTGCGGGCACCATGTAGCCATAGAATAACAGTACAACATGAACCATCTGAGGATCAGGGCAGATATATGGGGTGCATGGCTGGACATCCTGCAAAACAGTCACAATCAGAGGTGTGAAGTCTGTAACCCTGTGTGTGGTGTTACATCACATACCCCAGTCACAGTATACCTACAACTACATAGAGCAGCAACTGTGGAGAAAGCCAGGAACTGGAGCAGGGCAGGACAAAGGCCCACATATAAGGAAAAGGAGGAAGTAATGAGCAGACAAATGTAGAAAGTGCAGAATAGAACAATTCACGCATGGGTCCCAGGCATTATATGGAGTCAGTAGCCCAAATGTCTGTCAGTGCTTTCTCACCTCAATCTACAGTGATCTGCCACTGATGTACCAGGAAATCACATTGGTATGTAAAATGTACCAGACATTTGATGCAAAATTCTGTTTAGTCTAATGCACTCAGTACACACCCTAGATATGAGTCAGATATTATGGACAGCACACAACCATGAAATCTCTCGGGCATCATATCACAGACTGTTTAATCAGGTGCAGTAGCCAATTGTCTATAGCACACAGATTCCCAGACTGTAGTACAGGTAGGTCTGACATGGAGTCCCCTTGTAAGTACTGATGGTCACACTGGGCATGCTCCTACACTTAGCTAATGTCAGCCCATGTTTGAAGGCACATCTGACTATAGAACTGAGATGTCCATATCATACATTTCAGTGGAGGCTTGGGAAAAACTCCAAAAAACACATTCCACAATAAAATAAACAAAAATAAAAGGTTGTACCTACAGATGTAAACAAACACAAACAACAGATATACACAAATTATTACATTTTACTCAGATGACAGTCTAGACAGTCTTTTTAAGAATGATAAGTGCCAGATGCCTAGTAAAGCTAACCTGGTACTAGATCCAAGGGAGATCTCATAAGATATATAAGTTAGAAACAAAGTTAATGACAGAAGTCCTCCATGTGCTACAGTGATGGTTAGGATAGTCTGGATTAGGGCAAGGACATATATACTATAAACTGACTTACTCTATGAGATGGAAACTGGTACATATATTGTGTCTGGGTCTCTCACTGAATGTTTTGGTAGAGGGTTTGTTGACCTCTTCTGCCTAATGTCTGTGTAACGGTGCATGATTCTGATCTTAAGCTTTGTTGATGGATTTACCAATGGAAAATGCTGGACATTTATATTTTTGGAAGCTGTAGATGATCTTTGTTACAGTCCCCATAAAATTTGCTAAAGAATCTTTTCTTATTGTGAGGCAGTGAAGCACGGTTGCCTCTCATATATTTAGAGCTGAGGGATAACATGGGTAGCTGCCTACCAGTAAGATGGAGTTTGGTGGGTTGTATGGGCTCTGCTTTTGTTTTCTTGATTGTAAAGCTTAGCAGTGGAGGCATTATCTTGTTAAGGGTGTTGTTTTTTCTAATGATGATGCACCTTTAATCAGCGATGGCTTTTTTAAGTTTTGGAGTGATCCAACTGAAAAAGTGGAGTGTGGTAGTGGTGCAACACTTTTTTGTCTCTTTTCCACTGTAAAGTTTGCCAGGAGCTCACAAGGATTGTTATCTGTGTTGGGTATTAATCTGGTGTTGTGCACTTTTTTATGCTCAATAATGGGGACGAAGATTGGTCTACGGATGTATTTACTGCACCCTCTGGCTAGGAGGCCTTTTTCCAGATCAATGACATTTTTGGTAAATGCCTCCAATGCTTTTGAGACCCTGGCTATTCTGAGTCCTTGAGATTTTATTACATTTCTTTTGGTCTTGAAATAGCGCATGCTGTTTCTGTGCTGGAGATTTACCCTGGTGGTTTTTTGATAATGGTCATTAGTCAGAATTTCGAAGCTGTGGAGTTTATTGATGTAGCAGTCCAAAAAGTTAACATAATCTTTACTTTACTATATGTGGTTGTGAATCTGAGAAAACTGGCTGAGTTGCTGATGTGATCAAAAAATTGTTCCACCTGTTATAGGTCATTGTTCTAGATCATAAAGATATCATCAATAAACTTGAAGTAACAACGCATCGATGTGAAGAAAGGGGAGTAGCAAATAACTTCTTCCTCCCATTTGCCAAGTGAGACTATACCGCTGCCACAAATGTTGTCCTCACAAATCCCCTTTCTGCACACTCTTCAATGGGATGTTAACTCTCAGGTTTATTAGATGACAATATCTTTATCATCTGGAGAAATGATCTCCAACAGCTGGAATAATTTTGATCACATCATCGTTGTTAAGAGAATAGGAGTGGAATATAATGAAACCCAAGAAGTTTAAAAGGGATTAAACACAATCTCATCTTCTTTTAATATGAGGTAGACCTTGTGGTGAAGCCTCTGAAACACACCACTAACACTCCCTTCTCTCCCTTTCCCAAGGGACAAAACGTCCAGGGGTGGAAGTTGAGACCAGAGAGAGGTCTCATTTGCATGTATATAAAAATCAGACCAACAGAGTGCTTATGTGCCTCAACACCAATAAAGAATAGTAATACAAAGAAACAGCTTCACTGAGATTTTTTGATTTCATTGCTTTTAATCCTTCAACTCTCCTACAGAAAGCAGGTGAGAAAACCAGGACCCTGGAGACTCTACCCATAGGGGAATACCAACATCAGATGAAAATTTAGCAAGCAAAGGAGAGTAGTAATGCTGAAAACTGGGACTTCATCCTCATATGTCTTGGTGAGCACCTTTGCAAGATGGACCCTGTTTTTTACAAAAATCTCACCAAGACAACACTGATATATAGACTGTACGATATAGCATAAAAACAAAAGAGATAGCTGGGTGCACAAGCACCTGGGTAAAAGTGCTCAATCCTAGTAGGCGCACTGGTACCCAGGACTGGAAAGAATGCTTAGAATCCTCCAAAATACAGAAACATTCCTATAATGGGGCCAAGGCCAGGTCCATAGGGAAGATGGCCTCCCTGTTTACAGAAGGAAGTAGTAGTCCACAAAAATTGATTGGTCAAAGAATAGCCATAAAGATGATAGAGTGGGACTACTGAGGGATAACAAAGAAATTATGTATTGTTTACTATTATGTAAAAAGCCCGAGAATTTCCAGACACAAAAATATACAAAAGAAAGCGGTTAAAGAGAGAAATTAGCTAAGGAAAGAAAAAATACTTCCTCAAGAAAAACTGGAAGAAAGCTTCAACATGCAAATTTTATGCGTTCATTAATACAATGGATTTTGAAAAACAGTATATAGATCAAGAAACTGATCTGTTTGGAAAAAGAAGCATCTGAGGTAAAGTGCAAAAATATAAACAACAAAGGCCTAGAGATATTTGAAAAATATAAAAAGAAATATGGACATGGGAAAAAGAGAGAGATTTTGATATGAATTATAATATTTGCTGCAAAAGTGATAAAGCTCAGTTAACTAATATAGAGAAGGCAAACCACAAACCAACAAGAAAATAGCACACATATGTCCAATCATGAAAATAACGGCCGCACTATAAAGCCCGAAGGTCACTAGTTTATTGTTCACACTAATGCTCCAAATAAGCACTGTGTTTTCGTCCCCAATTACAAAAGACTTCATCAGATGTTACAAAATCATCAACTAGCAACCCCTCTTAAATACTCCTCCCCCTGATACATCCTCCAATAGGAAATTTTATTAAATTTTTAAAAATACATATTTCTTATAAATAAATCCTATCAAATTTTTTTTTTTTAAATATTTTTCATATATAGATAAAGAAATAAACACATAATACTTTAAAATATTAGAATAAATACCCAATACATGAAACTTAGTATGTAAAAACAAATTATGTGTATATATAATGAAATCCATTTAAACACAAACTAAAAAAAGAAGTTATGTACTTACCATAACGTTCCATGTGAGTTGTACATCTCGCCTTTTTGTTCTTACAAACGGGTTCGGAGCCGATCCCTTGGCTATGAGTCGGACGCTTTCCAAGCTCAGACTCTCAGAGAAGCTCGAGACCTAGTGGATATCCCATGATTCCCTGCTGTAACTCCCCAGATCTAGCAAGCTGCAACGCAGGAAACCAAGGAAAGGTACCAACCCCCCCTGAATCGTGAATTCCAGAAGAAAACAGGAATAGAGGAAGGAGGCAACCTGTCCAAAGATAGGCTGATCTAAAAATGACCATAAAACTGACCTCCCTGCTAAGGCAACCATCACTCTCCACGGAGGGGGATGGAGAGAGGGAATGTAAGAACAAAAAGGAGAGATGTACAACTCACATGGAACGTTATGGTAAGTACATAACTTCTTTATGTGAAGTTGTACTATCTCGCCGTTTTGTTCTTACAAACGGGTAGCATCCCAAGCACCCTAATCTTGGGTGGCTCACGGGAGAACATTCCTGAGCACAGTGGAACCAAAGGAGGCCCTATCCACATTATAGTGAGTGATGAACGTGTGAGGCTTAGACCATGTGGCAGCTGCACAGATAACATCTAAAGGCAAATGGGCAGCATATGCCAGGGATGTAGACACCGCCCGGGTAGAATGGGCTTTAACGTCAGAGGACAATGACTGATTGGTAGACGCGTAAACAAATTTGATACAGTTAGCCAGCCATCTGGAAAAAGTGGTTTTTGAAACTGCATGTCCCTTCCTGTTATCAGCAAATGAAACAAACAGCTGTTCAGTCTGTCTGAAATCCTTAGTATGGTCAAGGTAGAAACTTAGCTGCCGGTGCACGTCAAGCTTATGCAACATATATTCTAGTTTGTTGGTGTGATGTCTGAAGAAGGTAGGAAGTTCGATGGATTGATTTAGGTTGCTCTCTGAGCACACTTTAGGAAAGAAAGTGGGGTTAGTCCTAAGAGAAACTCTGTCTGAGTGAAAAATTAAATATGGCGGTCTGGAGGACAATGCCTGCAGTTCAGACACTCTACGTGCAGAAGTAATGGCTACCAAGAAAATAGTCTTCCACGAAAGGAATTTCAGATGGCATGAAGAGGCTGGTTCGAACGGGGAAAGCATCAATTGTGATAATATGAGATTTAAATTCCAGGGAGAAATAGGGTGTCTAACCAGTGGTCTGAGGTGATGGGTTCCTTTTAGAAACGCTTTACAAAGCCTATGCGCCATAATGTTAGATCCATCACATCCTACATGAAAGTTTGAGATAGCAGCCAATTGTACTCTTATGGTGGCAGCTGCTGAGCCCTTATTGAACAATGAGGATAAAAACTCCAGAATGATATGAAGTGGCGCCACAAACGGATCAATGTTGTAGCGAGCAACCCCAATGTACGAATCGTTTCCACTTACTATTGTATAATTTCCTGGTAGACAGTTTGTGAGAAGAAACTATGATATGCTGGACAGCAGGGGACAAATTAGTAGACCTGGCTAAAGTGGGAATTGGAGCAGCCAAGCTGTCAGATTTAGGGAGAGATGGGAAGGATGAAGAACTCCCAATGAATGGGTCAGCAGGTCCGGCACTGGGTCCAGGATCCACTGTTCTTCCAGTTGATATTTCTGCAGAAAGGGGAACCAAACTTGTCGAGGCCAAGACGGGGCTATCAATATAACTGTCCTTCCTAGACTTTTGGCTTTCTGAATAAATCGGGGAATTAAGGGGATCGGTGGAAAGGCATAAAGGAGACCCGGGGGCCAATCGTGCACGAGTCCGTCCCTTGGTTTGTTCCCCGGTAGGGGATAAAGGGCAAAGTAGCTGCTGCATTTGGCATTCATTGGGGATGCAAACAGGTCACAGCAAGGCCAGCCCCATCGGAGGAAGATCTGTTCCGCCACACTCTGTTTTAGAGACCACTCGTGAGGCAGCAGCATAGCCCTGCTTAAACTGTCGGCTATCACGTTGAAAGATCCCGGGATGTGCGTTGCTGTCAGAAAGCGTCCGGTGGATACAGCTCACTGCCATATTCTCAGGGCCTCACGGCATAGGGGATAGGACTTGGTTCCCCCTTGTTTGTTGATATACCAGACTACCGACATGTTGTCCATCTGGATGGCAATCGTACCTAGAGGTAGAGAGTTGTGAAAGTGCTGCAACACTAGGAACACTGCTCTCAGCTCCAGGATGCTGATATGCAAATTAGTCTCCATAAACGACCAAGTGCCTTGGATAGTCTTTCCCTGAAAAAGCTCCCCCCCACCCTATCAGGGAAGCATCTGTGGTCACTGTGGCTACGGGTTGGGGAAGAACAAAGGGACGACCGATTGTCACTTGGTCGCTGATTAAACACCAAGTGAGATCTTTCTTGCAAAGAGTTGTCAATTGAATCTCGTATGATAAAGGTAGATTCTGGTAGGACCATTGAGCGAAAAGTAGCCATTGTAATATCTGCATGTGCATTCGGCCTAAGGGAATTGCCATCAAGGCCGCCGCCATTGTGCCCAAAAGTTGTAGTATCTGTGACGCCGGTGCTTTGTCGAGAACTAGAAGGCTGGATAAACGATCCCTCAGTGAGACAATTTTGGACTGAGGCAACTTGATTTTTTCGTTGACGGTGTCTATTTCTGCTCCTAAGAAGGTAATATGCTGCGAGGGCAATAATGCAGATTTCTAGAAATTTAGAGTGATACCTAAACGAGAACAAAGATGTATTAAGTAGTCTCTTGTCCGCAGAAGTTGATACTTGGTGGTGGCGGTAAGGAGCCAGTCATCTAGATACGGAAACACTTGGAATCCTAGTCGTCTCAGATGAGCCGTAACCACCGCCATGCATTTGGTGAACACCCTGGGAGCTGTGGTGAGACCAAAGGGCAGGGCTCTGAATTGGTAATGACCGGCTCCCAGCTGAAAATGTAGATGATCTCTGGATGCTCTGTCCATTTTGATATGGTAGTATGCATCCTTGAGATCTATAGAGCACATGCACTCCCACTTTGACAAAAAAGGGAGGGTTGATTGCAGCGTGACCATCCGTAACTTCTCCTTCTTTACAAAGGCATTGAGCCTGCTGAGGTCTAGAATGGGCCTCCAGTACCCCGTCTTCTTTGGCACTAAAAAGAACCTTGAGTAAGTTCCGAATCCTCTTTGGTCTGCCGGGACTGGCTGGATGACTCTTTTGTCTAGAAGATTTTGAATCTCTATCTCTGCTAGTTTTCTCAGACTGGATGGAACGTCTGGACTTTTTGCAAATACAGGGGGATTTCTTATAAAGGGAATGTGGTAACCTCTGGTAATGATGCTTTTCACCCAGGAATCTGTTGTGATGTTTAGCCAGGCATTTGGGTGTAAAGGTAGGCGACCCCCGACTGTCTCCAGAGTAGAACAGCCAGGCTTCCCTTCAGGAACGCTGATAGGGTTTGCCAGAGAACTGGTCCCTGTCACATTGGTTTTGCGGACCACCTCTGCCGATTGGACGGCGTCTTCCATTTTGACCTTTTCCTCTGCCTCTGGAGGAGGTATCTGTAGGTGTGTTTTGGAAAGCTTCCTGAGGTTTCCGAAACCACATTTTCCCACTTTGTTGCCCTTTGGGGTACGGTCTGGTTGGGATGGACTCCAACGGCAGATAGAGTCTTTCCTTCTTGCTCACACTTCATAAGCGTCTCCTTAACTTTTGGACCGAAAAAGGCCGATCCGTCAAAGGGGTGTTTACAAATGAAGACTTAAAGGCTTCCGCGAAGGAGCACAGGCACATCCAGGATTGCCTCCTAAGAGCTATCGCTGAACACGCCGCTCTACTTGAACCCTCGGCAGCATATGAAATGAGCCGCATGGATGAGTTGACTATGGAATTTAGGGTGTTGAGTTGTGCATTCACCTTGTCAGAGATTGCATCAGCTACATTACCCTGGAGAGTGTCTCCTAGTTCTTTGAGGAGATCTTGCTGAAGACATGCGAAATGAGTTAGGTAGTTTAGCGATCTCATGGAAAATGTCGCCGAACTGAAAATGCATTTTCCATATCTGTCCATAGTCCTGGAATCTTTATTAGGAGGATGTTCAGTAGAAGAAGACTCTAACATCTCTTTCTTAGTGGCCGGAACTCCTTTTGTCAAGAAGGACTTGTCTGATGGTGCAGTAATGAACTTATTAGGCCTCCGAGGGACTGGTTCCATGGTGTCAGGAGACTCCCACCCACTTCGAGCAACTAGTTCCATTAGTTTATCGAAGGGCGGAGTATCCCAAGAGGTGGATGGTTGAGATCCAAAGGCCTTCAGGAGAACTGACTCGTCCTCAGTAAGGGCAAGGGACTGCCAATCCCCTCTCTGTTTCAGGATTTCTAGAATGTCTGAAAATGAGACATCTTCAGAGGGGGACCGTGGGGACCCTTCTGATTCCTCCAAGTCGGTATCTGAAGTAAGAAATTCCTGAGGGGAATCTAAGTGTCTCCTCTTGCACAGTTTCTTCCTAGGCACTTCCTCGGTGGGAGCCTCCGGAGAAGTATCTAGGGAGGAGGGGTCACCCGAAGGGGATTCCTGAGACCCTGGATCTCGACGCTTAGAAGGGATCTGAGGAGAAGAGGTAGAACGAGGCCCTTTGGGAAGAGGTGAAGACAGATCCAAGGAAGTAGTGGTCTTAGCAGACAAAACCTTCCTCATGGCATCGAAGCGCCAGAATCCCGATTCAAAGAATCGATCGGCTCCGAAGAGATAGGTCGATCGCTCCGAACTGAGACCTCATGCTCCAAACCAGAGGACGGTGCCGAGGATATCTGCGCCGAAGCACCGAGCAGTAGAGTCGGAACCAAAGTGTCAGTTCGACTCTCACGACTGGAGTCAACGAGTGACTGTCAGTCCCGCGGTTCTTCCATCGGTACCAAAGAAACCAAGGTTGATGGAGCTGAGGGAAGAGGATCGAACCTCGGCTCCGTAGGTTCTACTAGCATCGGTTCCATCAGCCCCGGCTCCGAAGATTTGATGGGTTTCAGAGGAGGAGGAATGGAGGAAACAAGGGGCAAATTCGGCTCCGAAATCACTTGACTCGAAGCAGATAACATTTTGGTAAGGGCCGGGTTCTTCAATAACCTTTTCACCACTCGATCCAGATCCACATCAGATAATTTGGAGGAGTGCGAAGAGTGATGGGTCGAAGGAGCTGAAGAATGCACCGACTGGAGGATAGGTGATTGGGGTGCATCGAATATCGGCTCCACCAACAGAGATCGAACAGGCGGATCGATACTCGGTCCCGAGGTCTGTGGAACTGATATTCGAATCATGCCAGAGGTACTCGGAGCCGGTGACTTAGGCTCCGAAGATCCTCTAGAAGACTTAGACCCCTTCGACGTCTTAGAAGAGAGGTCAGCTTTTTCAAGAGAGGTCTGAAAATCTGGTTTTAGAAGCCCTCTATCTACCAACTTCCTTCTTCTTTCTAGCAGAACTCTAGCACTGAAGGAGTGGCAGATAGAGCAGACTTCTTGCAAATGTACAGGGCCAAGACAATACACACATGTGGTGTGGTTGTCAACGGACATCTTCTGTCCACAACCACATCTCTTAAAACCTGACTTTTGTTTTTCGGACATACTAAAGTCCAACAAAAAAACACAACAAATAACCTTAAGTATGTTACTATAATTATAAATATATATATATATATATATATATATATATATATATATATATATATATACATATACACAAAAGAGAAACACCGACTAAATTATCCTAAGATATATATTAGAAAAGCACTCCACAGCACTCTTGACTATAATATGTATATATTAATATAATGACAGAGCCCTGTTAACTACTAAGGAGAAAAAAAAACCCTTCAACTACTAAATTACTATAAAAATCTACTCTACCAAATTAATTTAACACTATCAAAGAAAATAAATTCTTAAACTACAAAAATATTTAAATAAGAAAAGTTTTCACTGGCCCGAGCTTCACTCTTGAGAGCTTGCGATCGTTGCAGCAGCAAACTAGATCTGGGGAGTTACAGCAGGGAATCATGGGATATCCACTAGGTCTCGAGCTTCTCTGAGTGTCTGAGCTTGGAAAGTGGCTGACTCGGAGCCGAGGGATCGGCTCCGAACCAGTTTGTAAGAACAAAACGGCGAGATAGTACAACTTCACATTGGTCCTTTCTTCCCCTCTAGTGGTCAGGAGGGGAAGTTACAACTTAGCAGCTCTGAGCTTCAAAACTGGGGCCAAAGAAAGATAATCATTTAAACTTGCCCCTTTGTTGGCTTCCAACTTTAATTGCCAAAATAGTTCTCGAAATTCAATGGCAGTCTCCCAGGGTCCTCCGCAAGGGTCTATGTCCACTTTCTCAATCACATAAAACCTAAACTTCACTGATGGACATAGATTCTGATGTCTATACAATGCATTAGTCTCATCTCTTTTCCTAATGTCATTCATGTGTTCGTATATTTGCCTTTTCAGTTTTCTAGTGGTCTTCCCTATATAGAAGACCCCACAGATTTCACAAATAGCAATGTAAATTACCCCAATAGTGTTTCAATTAGTATACCCATTGGTTTTAAGCCTAATCCCTCTTTGTTTAAGAAATACTGACTCCCTTTGAAGGACATAACCACACTGCGAACAACTGCTACATTTGTAGGTTCCTGTTCTCTTCCTGCTTTGCCTTTGCTTTTTAGTCTCCAGTATTTCCTTAATATTTTTTTCCTTTTTTATAGGTAAATTTTAAAGGGTCTTTAAATAGTTTTGTTAAGTCCGAAAAATTACTACATTTATTCAAGTTATTGGTGACTATTTTCCTAATTCCCTATTGTAATTAAGAACAAAATTACTATTTCAATTACTGGTAACCTGTAATTCATCATTCACCCCAAAAGGTCCTCCTATTTCCGACTTCCCTACAAAGGAGCAAATGAGCTTATATTTGTTACCCTGGATATCCAAGATTTATTTAATGTGATACCTCATGCTGTTGTACTCGAGTGGTTGGAAAAAGCTTTAAGGTTCAAAGGGGACATTGAACAGGACAAAGTGGGTTTATTCATTGACCTAATGGATTTAGTACTTAGAAACAACTTTCTTTTTTTCAAGGGATAATTTTTCAAGCAGAATAGTGAGGTAGCCATGGGAGCATGTTGTGCTCCCATGTATGCTAATTTAGTGCTATCCACTTGGGAAGAGAAGTTTATTACACACTCTATATACTCAAAATACTGGAAATATTATTGTAGGTACCTGGATGACATATGTATTTTTGGTCAGGGCCCAAACAAGTACTGGAAGAGTTTATTAAATACTTAAAAAGCACTACAGAATTTTTAAAATTCACCCAAAATATTTCATGTGACCATTTACAATATTTAGATGTGGTGATAGAAAAGGTAATAGAGGCAAAGAGGTTCAAATCTAAGGTTTTTAGAAAAAAAATACCTTTTCTAATGCCTACCTATTTTTCACTAGTGCCCACGCATTTTCACAAAAGAGGGGAATTTTGAGAGGGCAACTAATTAGAAGCAGCAGTATGACTTCTGAAGATGAAGATTTTGAAACTGAAAGCTTAAAATTAAAACAACTGTTTTTGGAAAGGGAATACCCCATGGCCCTGATTGAACAAATAATAGTAGAGGTGAAAGAAGGAAGAAGGGGCAAATTTGCTCCTATTTTAGGGAAGTCAGAAATAGGAGGACCTATTGGGGAGAATGATGAATTACAGGTTACCAATAATTGGAATAGTAATTTTGTTCTTAATTACAATAGGGACACTACTTCCATTAGGAAAATAGTCACCAATAACTGGAATAAATTTAGTAATTTTTCAGACTTAACAAAACTATTTAAAGACCCTTTAAAATTTACCTATAGAAAAGGAAAAATATGAAGGAAATACTGGAGACTAAAAAGAAAAGGCAAAGCAGGAAGAGAACAGGAACCTACAAATGTGGCAATTGTTCGCAGTGTGGTTATGTCCTTCAAGGGGAGTCAGTACTTCTTAAACAAAGAGGGATTAGGCTTAAAACCAATGGGTATACTAATTGTGAAACTATTGGGGTAGTTTACATTGCTATTTGTGAAATCTGTGAGGCCTTCTATATAGGGAAGGCCACTAGAAAAATGAAAAGGCGAATATACGAACACATGAATGACATTAGGAAAAGAGATGAGACTAATGCATTGTATAGACATCAGAATCTATGTCCATCAGTGAAATTTAGGTTTTATGTGATTGAGAAAGTGGACATAGGCCCTTGGGAAGGACCCTGGGAAACTACCATTGAATTTCGAGAAATATTCTGGCAATTAAAGTTGGAAGCCAACTAAGGGGCAGGATTAAATTATTATCTTTCTTTGGCCCCAGTTTTGAAGCTCAGAGCTGTTAAGTTGTAAATTCCCCTCCTGACCACTAGAGGGGAAGAAAGGACCATTTTAGTTTAATTGTGTTTCCTATTTAAATGGTTTTAATTATATATACACGTATATCTGTTTTACATACTAAGTTTCATGTATTGGGTATTTATTCTAATATTTTAAAGTATTATCTGTTTATTTCTTTATCTATATATGAAAAATATTTTTTAAAAAAACATTTGATAAGATTTATTTATAAGAAATATATTTTTTTAAAATTCAATAAAATTTCCTATTCGAGGATATATCAGGGGGAGGGGTATTTAAGAGGGGTTGCTAATTGATGACTTTGTAACATCTGATGAAGTCTTTTGTAATTGGACACGAAAACGCAGTGCTTATTTGGAGTGTTAGTGTTAACAATAAACTAGTGACCTTTGGGCTTTATAGTGTGGTCGTTATTTTCGTGATTGGGCATTTGTGTGCTATTTTCTTGGTTTGTGGTTTGCCTATTCTGCACACAACCTTTTTTCTTTTTAATATAGAGAAGGCTGTCTCAAAGATATTTGAGGAGAAATACAGGCAAAAGCATCCAGATATGGAAAATTTCACAGTAAAAAAAATTAATAGCACAAAGATGTAATGTGGAAAAGAAGATTAGTAAAGCAGAATTTAAAGAAATAGAAGTTAAAGTTATGGAGTGCCTGCGAAGTGAAGGATTTAATGTAGAAAGTCTAACACAGACTACATCACAGCATGATGGGCTGAGTTCCCAGAATAAGGAAAGGCAAGAAGATCAGGAGACATGTGAAGAAGAAACATGGGCATGGGAAGGGAAAAGAGATTTAATATGGTGTAATATTTATGCAAAGGAGAAAGCAAAACTAGCCAATATAAAAAGAGCAGCACCAAAAATATTTGAAGAGAAATACAGGCAAAGGAATCCGGATATGGAAAACTTTACAATACAAAAAAAATAAGGAGATTAAGGGGAAAAGTAGAAAAAGGGGATTAGTAATGGAGAAATCAAAGAAATAGAAACTGAGGTTATGGAGCAGCAGCAAAGAGAAGGATTTAGTGTAGAAAATTGAATGCAGAAAGCACCACAACAGGATAGAGCAATGGCTATCCAAATTAAGGGGAAACCAGTGGAACAGGAAGCAATTGGTCAGGTGCCATATCGAGATACTTTGGAGCCCTCCACAGGAAACCAGTATAAACATTCATTTGAAGCTAGACAGCAAAGGAAGGAACGGGAAACTGTGTAAACTCTAGTGCAGTCAATGTTGAGGAGTGACAGGCCAGTGAGTTCCCATATGATAGAGCAACGGATGGTAAAGGATGAAGTTGAAGAGAATGTGCCACAGGAAGATCCTACAGAAGCTTCTATAGAATGCCCGCAGGAAATGAAAAATAAGGGATGTGCCTTCAGTTTGGAAGAAAATTTGTTAAGAGAAGAGTTGTTTGACTTAATAGACATAGATATATCAAGATCAATGAAAGAAATAGACTCCAGCAGGTTAATAAAACTCCAAAAGTCAGAAATTTGATAAAACAAATGAACGCAGTACTTAGGACTGTTCACAGAGATCCATGCGATATAACAAAAGTAAACAGAATATATTACTGTGCTGCTAACAGGGCCAGCCTTAGGCATAGGTGAATTAGGCGACCACCTAAGGCACCATACAGGCCGGCCTCAAAAGGGTGCAATTTCAGTCGCAGACAGCATTTCACATTTCTTTACTTTCACTGCCCCCCGCCCGTATTGTAGGTAGCAATTGCACCCTCCACCTTGCAGTACAAAGCACGAACTATATTTCCATCCACAGTACATAGCACAGCCCCCTAACTAAGCCGTACTATATTACATTCTCCATTCCCTCCCCCTGCATCTATGTGCTGAATGTGTGAGTGGCTGCTCTTGTTAAAGCATCCAATCAGTGATTCTTTCGTACCACTGATGTCCCGGCTACTGCTCCAACTGAGTGTATATAACCAGCTCACGCCCGCCTCTCTATCTCGTTGTCAATGAAGAAAGGAATGAGAGGCGGGGGCATCTATTGGCTATATCATTGCTTCCGTGTTATCTCTGGATGTGAGTGACTCATCGGTAGTCTTCCTGGTTCTCTGCAGCTCCATGGGTATTTCTACCACAAACGGCGCTGGTTTGCTGTTTTGTAGCCCGGACCTCCCTTAACCTTGGGTTTTATTGCTTTTGCTGCTCTTGGCTAAGGTAAGTCGGGGTCCGGGAAATTTCTAAACTGCAATTTGTGTTCGATGATCATCATTGATCTATAAAGACTGCTGTAGAGTAGGAGTTTTTATTTTGGGAGAAATGGTATGTGTCCCTCAATGGCCTCCAACACCAGGCTCAGCGTCCCCTCACCAAAACCTGATTAAACAAAATAATGTGTTAAGTAAGGGCAGGCTGTATCAGAGGATGTAAACCTAGGGGAAAGCAGTATGGTGTATTGCCGTTTTCCTAACATGCAGTGTTGCATGTTTTAATATGTTATCTTTTACTGTCCTGTACTTGCACTAAGCTGCACAGCGTTACTTGTTTGTTTATGTTAACTGTAATGCAAAGGCTAGGACCTCCCCCAATCCCATTTTTTAAAGTTATTGAATTAAATGTTTGTGTTAGATGATGATTCTCATCTGGTTTGTACTTAGTATACTTGAAAGAACCTCTGTTTTATTTCATGGTCACTGTCTTGGTTTAAAAATTGTAACTGAAAATGTATATTGCTGTACTGAGCCTTTTAGATGCAAGTGTCACAAGCTGTCAGGGTTTTGTTACATGAACAGGATGGCATTTTCAAAGTGTCAGTATTGTATATACTGCTTTTATTGTTCCTACAAGGCTACATGTGCACTACTTTTAGATGAATGTGTCATAGGCCGTCAGGGTTTTGTTACATGAACAGGATGGCATTTTTAAAGTGTCACTATTGTATATACTGCTATTATTGTTCCTACAAGGCTACATATGTGCACTGCTTATCGCGATGGGCTACATAATTGTAGGTATTTTTTTTGTTCTATGAGTCAAAACTGAAATGGAAATTCATGTGTCACCTCACCCCATAAACAACAAACATAGGGGGCATGGACAGCAATATGTTTTTGTTCAAGATGGTCTGCCCATATGGGACTTGTTCTGGGGAAAGGGATTGTTGCATTTCTTGGATGCTTATTTATTGGTTTACAGTCTCATGTGAAAGATATCCCATAGCAGTCTGCTGCCTAACCACTGCGGTCAGAGATTTTTGCAGTTTGTTTTCATAGTTTGATTCATTGTTTTGTTTATGGACAATGGCAAGGTTTCAGTGTGTGTTCATTTTGCCTTAATGGCTTATGGCTCTTATGAAAAAGAGTAATTGCTTTTTACTAAATTAGGAAAGTACTGATTGGGAAGTTGAAGAGCAGCATACAAACAACTGCATTTCTTCAATATAGTCCTGACTGGAAGCAATGCTTTTGATAAACCAAACACAGTCCGATTATCTAGACCAACTGAAGCTATGATGGATCAGCAATAAATATGAGTTGAATTATCCCATGACTTTCAGTACACCAGGTTACCATTAAACTATTAAATAGGATATTCATTAATAAATTAAATCTCTTATTATTGAGGGAATCAGACAAACTAGTCAGTTTAACAGTAAAGATATCTCATTGCAATTTTAATATACCTCCAATAATATTTAGAAAGACGAGATGCCAAGAGACAGCCACCTTAATTTTTTTTACCATTCTCCTTCGTCACCCTAACTACTACAATTAACCATAAGGTGTATCCCAAGAGATTTAACAACCAGCACCATTAGGAAGCAGTCGGATGGTAATAGCATTTTTAATTTTTGCCTGCTATAATGGGATGGATGGTGCGTGTAGTTTTCCAAAGAGTATCCACTCAGCACACGCCTTGAATGTACTTTTTGTAAGGTTAATCATTTATAATGACTCATGGTTTTTTCGTTATTTGTGTCTATGTGTGGCACAATAAGTCTGGACAGAGTCAAACACGGGGGGGTGGGGCACAGGACCCAAAACAGGAAGTTTTAAAATACTCTGTTACAAACCTAGTACCATGACAAAAATAACAGGCTTTGCAATAGGATGAATATTCTAAAGGGTATGAAGTTTGAAACCAAATAATTAGTGTAACTTGCTATGTCCCTCATTACTTTGTCATTGTTGCGATATCTTTGCAGTTACATCTAAAGAAGTTTTTGGATAAAAAAAGTTTTTGTTTAAAAGCCCAAAAGCCAAAAA